>NW_024512543.1:1049471-1086066 GCF_017590135.1 Pyrgilauda ruficollis
CTTCAGGAGAATCTGCTCAGTTTGGGCTCATCCAATTTATATTTGAAGAGTCATGTAGCCAGGCGGGTGCAAGGATGGCAGTGGGCCAGGACAGCCCCTGAGCCCCTGCGGATGGTGGGCCAGGACAGATAACGGCATTCCCCACCTTCAGAGCATTCTTCCTTAGGGTGAAAGGTCACCCCTCACAGATGTCTCCAGCAGACACTCCGTTGTCAAAAGGTTGCATCATGCAATTCATGCAGTTGCTCCTAACAATGCACTGTTCTTATCCAGATACGCAAACACGTTGCACTTCTAAATAATTTCCTTGTTAAGGACAACATGTTTTTTTCCTCTGAGTTTTGTTCAGCTATCAAAAAAGTAAGGAACACTGAGGAAAAAAAAACAGTCTGACTCCCCTTTGCCAATTCGCAGCTTAAAAATTCTATTTTCATTTTCTGTCAGGCTATTCAGCACAACAAGATGCGTCTGGTTTATTCCCACAAAAGAGAAATAAAACCACCATATCCCAAAATGTCTAACAGCAAAGCATATAGTTTAGAGCCAAAAAAGTGCACATATTTGGTGAAATGGAAGACTGTAAGCTTTTTGTCAGAAAACTTACACAGTCAGAAGAATTTAATGAAGAAAATTCATTTCAGCTTAATATAGCCTATTCCGATTTCTTTCATTTAAAAGTAACAAACACGTACCCTGTGTGGACAAGTGCAAAAGGGAAAATTCTGGATTCCCATATTTTTTACAAATTCATGTTTGCCGGATGCAGAAAGTTTATTTCTTGGGAAACACTTCAGAAATAATAGGTCCTGGTTGCTGCAGTAGCTCAGATTTTTAATTTCCAGTGCCTCCAGATAAATAGTGTAACAAAGAATTCTTTGTTGAGTGCAGTTATTCTAAGGCAGTTTGAAGCTATCACATGTAATACAACACAAGTAATTTCATTCTAGAATGGATTGAAACAAGCTTATCAGGATTGTTATCTGTTTATAAATTATATATTTAACAGTAAAGTAAGACAGACATGGCTGAAATGTTACACATGGGGAAACACGATTAGAGATATGCCAAATTGCTCAACCTAATCCCAAGCAATAGAATCTTAAGGGCACTGGGAATTTCTAGAAGAATTAATCATTATATGTTGTAAAAAGCTCAATTAAATACCCTTAGAAACCAAGCAGAGATTCTTTCAGACCTGTCTGCAATATGTAGTCCTCTCAGCTGCAGAATGTTTGCCTCCGAGCACCCCTTCTCTTTTCTTTCCTTTAGATACTGAACCTATGGAAAGCACACTTTGAGAAAAAAAATCTTCAGTGCTTTCATGTCTCATATTTTATACACTTGGCCATCTTGAATTAATAGGAGTCAACGAAGATGCACATTCTTAAAGACGGCTGCAGCTTCACTGGTCTGATCTACGAACTTTAAAGACCTTCGTTTTATGAGCTTTCCTCAGGGTAGGTATTTCAGTGTTCGAAAAACAGGGTTATGGACTGTTAAGTTAAGCACATGTTCTGCATCAACATTTTAGTTTCAGCAGGTTATTTGGTGCCAAGTTTGCCAGTCAGTATCATCAATTCGAAATATGTGCTTGTTTGTTTTTAACAGGTGTTTTGAGAACAGCACAGGACAGGAGAAAAGCAGTGTTAATATATTCATTTAGTATTTATCCTTAATTCTGAAAATCCCCTTCCGTCTGAAACATGACAAAATTTCACCTCAGGTGTTTAAGACACATAGAGATGGAGCTGAAAAGGAGTGCAAATAAGTACTTCTGTTACTTCATCAGTCTGATGATTTGATCACTCATTTCTATTGAACATTTTTTCTCATCTAGCAATCACAGACCTGGGTTTACATATGGTATAACCCATCTATTTATAGAAAACTACCTTTTATTGTGCAACTGATGTTGACAAAAAAAGTATGACTGAAGCTAAAAACCTAGTACCCTTTAGATAATCAAACATAACCATGGACATTAACTCAGTCTGTTTTTCTGAAGATCATTTGTTAGAGTTTGCATCACAGGACAAAGAGGCAGAAGAAATTAAAACATCTAAAAGCAAAATTGGCTTATGCACATCAGCCGTGCCACAGAGCCAAAATAATAGTTTGCTCTTAAAACTGAGTAACAGCAAAACATAACAATAAGATTTACACACGCACCACTGTCACATTTGTGGGTCAGTTGAGATGGTGCATCACAATTTCACAAAATACACACACACAGATACGCACTTCTTGCAGGTGTTATCTCAGACTTGGTCTGCTGAGAAGCCAAGTGAATCCCCACAACGACATTTGAAGGTTTAAAAGCTCAAGTTTTTGTTTCTAAATGCCTATGAAAACATTGCCTATGCTCAGAGGCCTTTTAAAACAAAACCAAAGCTTTTAAAGCTTCAAAAGCGGTCATGGGAATTTGCTCATCAGGAGGGAATCCTAAATGAAGGCCAAGATTCAGTGGATTCCCCTTGACATGAGAAAAGCCATCGCCTGTCTGCAGTTCTACAGTTTCTTGTAACAGATGTGGGCTGATTCAAGCAATACATGATAAAGCTTTGTTCGTGCTTTACATTTTACAAAATGAACTTTTAAAATGTCCCACTGTTCTTTGCTATACTATTAAAAACCCCCCAAAAAAACAATACCCCTCCCCCAAACCTACCAAACAAAGACTACAACACTACCAAAAATCACCCTTACGAAAAAAACCCTTACCTTCATGGATACTTAATGCAACTATGAGACCACCTTCCAAAGTCATTAACTTAAATTAAAAAAAAAAAAAGAAAAAAGGAGGAGGAGTGGAAGCTAAGCTAAGAATTTCTAACATTATAACCTTAAATACTTGCAGGACAGGAAGGAAACCGACTGTTGCTTTTCAATATATGGGAGATGATCTAGAGAAGGCAATATTCTAACGCTATGTTAAAGGTCTAAACTACTTTGAAAAAACCTTTATTTTTAAAAGCCAGTGTTTTCTATCTATGACATTCTAAGAAAAAAAAAAAAAAAAAAAGGCAGTTCCTAACAAGTTGTTTAAAGGACTGTTATAAAAAGGCATCTAGAAAGTAAAATTTGAGTGGATCAAGCCTGCCAACTCATAAATAGCATAAGAAGCCTGGTGTAAATGAAGCCTTTCTTCTGAAAGTGCAAGATACAGCTTTTACTCAGCTTTAAGGTAAAGCACACAAGTAAAATAACCATGATTTCACTTGAATTTAACAGCAACATTCCTGCCAACAGACCTTCTCCCTTTTCTTTTGGATTGTAATTATCTCATTTTGCTCACAGAAATTACACCTTGCCCCACTGAAATAAGACAGACAACTCAAGAACAGCTAATGAGAACGGAGAAGGCGTAAGAGCAGAGGATATTATGTTGGGGTTTTTTTACATTCAAAAACAATATCATTCTCAAATAATCTAAAATAAAATTAATCGTACTATAACAAACAGCTGTTTGATGGAAGCTGGAACAGAGGACCAATGCATGGATCCTCCACTGGACATCTGGCCATGAGTGAGTACATCCTGCTCATTACAGGACCCTTTACACCCAAGAGTACTGCAGTGGCAAGCAAAGCAGGTCCCAGTGGATGATTCGAGGGTTTGCCTCGGCTGCAGGGTGCTCTTTGCATAGTTTACAAATTACGTGCTCGGTCTCTTGAGAATAACTGAACCTTACAAGGAAATTCTCTAAGGAAGCATGTAAAATGTTTATATGTGAATAAACAAGGAAAAAAAAACCCCACACACACACACCTACCAAGAGCATGAGCAGCTCCTCCGAGCTCATGCAAGGCAGTCATGAAAGTAGCATGAGAAACAAACTCAAATCTGTACTCACTGATTATATGAAGACAAATTATATAGAGATATGTTTTTGCTGCACAGGCACACTGATTGAATCAATTCTGCCTTCAGATGTACAGACTGTGCTCCCACCAACTCCCACTGAAGTCAGAATTTGACCTATTGTGTACTTTACATTCACATCAATGAAGTCACTAAGAATGCAGAAAATTGCTTTAGAAAGATGTAAAATTCTTTACTAGTTCTAAAATAAGAGGACAGCTTATTTCTTTTAAACAAACCAGATTGATAGCCATTTGGAAGAGCTTAAAGGAGGGTTAATTGGCATACAGTAAACCTGAATTCTGACTGTGTGGACTTCTAGCTAAAATGACATTCTCTTTGGTGGTCTTAGGACTGTAGGATTAGTTTACAAGAAAGTAGAGAGGGGTTTGAAACCAAATCCTGAATGTCAGTGATGAATTACCAGATTAGAAAGGCCTGCCCAAATTCAGATTCAGAAGGGAAAACAAAATAACAAAAAAGGGGCAAATATGTAGGCTGAGTTATAGATTAATAGCATGAATGAAAGATCTTTAAAAACAAAAAGAAGGAAATCAATAAAGCCCTTCTTTCATAAAACCTTGCTCATACATAGGACTTTATCCAAAACTATGCTCAGAGCTGGGAATATGAACTGCTAATAGCATCTAACTCACAGAAATAATTAGGATAGCCAATTCATGAATAAATGAAAGTGTTTCATCTATCATTGCAGATATGAACCACAGAAGATTTTCTCGAAGTAGATAAGGTAGGATGAGTTTTGTTTTTCTGAGAGAAGAAACGAGAAAACAGGAGCATATAGAGTGTAAGATATACAGCATCAATTATGTCTAAAGTGAGTTTGGGAACTTAAGAGAATTTCCCTTTAAACTGAAAGATTGTCCCTTAAAACTAATATGATACACTAATACACTAATATGATGCTCTTTATTATGTCTTTTTAACTGGAAAACTGCATTGTTACTTCTCTCTTGGATGAAGTATGAGCACTGCAGTAATTTTTTGCAAGATCCTTTCATAAGCAAAGAAGAGAACATACAGAATTGTAAGTCATATGGGATTTTAGGACAGATCAGCCTATCCCCATTTCCCTAAAATGAAAGACATCTATATGCATTAAGCATTTTGGTAACCTCTAAATCAAAACTTAATTTTGTTATACTATAAACTTATGGAATTTACCTTTTTACACAAAAGGGATAAAAGACTGCTGACTAAATATGTCTGATAAAATAAAGCATTAATTAAGTTTAACACTTTGCATCTAGAAATATGTGTCTAAATTTACCACTCAAAAAAAAAAAAAAAAGATATGAACCAGAAATATTTTCTTACTCAAATACGTTTTCACATTGTGACAGATGTTTTGCACAAAATATGCTAAGTGTCTGAATACACAAAATGAATCTTAAGTGAACTCATGAAATAAAATCAAAACTCTAATAAGCTAAAGTAGACAAAACTTACCAACTTTAAGGAAAATATTTGTAGCTTTTGATTAGAGCAAAAGTGTCAATTGAAAACAAATCCTACAAAGGCTGAGGTGGTCAATATTAACCCCACTGTGGGCCTCTTGATTTCAGTAACAGGACTTGCAATATGCAGAGTAACGCAATGTAACAGCCTTTGCCAGACTGAGGTCCTACTTCAGCTGCAATAGGCACTTCTGAAAGTGGAAAGTCTATGCTGAAATATACACAGGAGTTTTAGTCCTTTGCCATTTCTTGCCTAAAAAATATTTGCCATCTCCATAATGTTAATTATTACATTAAAATATTTAAAGAGTGTCAGATTATAGTTTGGACTTCATCCTAATACTGAGAAATAAAAATAAAAGGCATTAATGAAGAAATAATATAAAGGTGACAGCCTTTGGCTGTAGAGAACACATGGGGCTCTAATAATTTTCTCAAGGCGGAGAGCTGACAGTTACACTCATTGGGTTTTACATGTTCTATGGCCTGAGTATTTTTTCATTCAAAACAGCTTTATTAACAATCTGAGAGCACTGAAAAACAAGAACAAAGAATCCTGCTATAAAAATTGACATCCTCCTTTTTTACTTTTTGCAATAATTTTCTTCATATAAAACATTAGCAAAGAAAAATAATGTTTGGGCATGATGTGGATGCACAGCATACATGGTTGTTTTAAACAAGGGAATTATGTACCCAGCTGAATGGAAGTCCATGAACACAAAGCAATATAAACAAGTCAAAATTGCTGTTGTCTCAATGATGCACTTGGGATACTGTTTGAGCACCAGGACCTCAGTATTTTAGGTACTGTACAAATAAAGCACAAGGACAACCCTTATCTTTTTTTTTTTTTTTTTTCTTTTTTACTGGCAGAAGCCCAATGTACCTCCATTGATTTCAGATGTATTAGGAAGGAGGGGCCTGATCCAAAGCTCACTGAAGTCAACCAAAGTCTCTTTCTGTTGATTTAACAGGCTTTGGATTAGTCCCTAAATAAGAACAGATTTTGGCTCAGCTAAAGGATTTCACTTAAGCCCTCTGCTTGTACAAGCATCTAGTAGGAGCTAAGAGAACACTGCGGTCCTTCTGAGTAGGAGGCTGTGCTCATTCCAAACTATCCCCTCTAACAGATGTACAGGGTCAGGAGTCCCACGAAATGGAGAACCGTCAGTAAGTGGTAAATCAGAGGTGCGAGGAATTAGGAAGGAAGCTTCAAGCTGAAAATTTTTGATTTGTGCTATTTGTGCGATGTTCCGTCCTATTTAGTCAGGAGTGTAAAATTAGAGAGGGAGTTCATGTGAGTTTCCCAATTTTACGCTCGTAAATTATTTAAAACCTTAGCACCAAGTCCTGCAATAAAATTAAATGTGTATTTGCCATATTCCCTCTGCTGAACTCCCTGTGAATGAGGGCTGCCTTTAGTCAAGGTATGACCAACTTGCAGCTGTACGTGGAGAGGCCCAAGGAAAATTTAAATATATGTAATTGCTTAAACAAGTGTCACCATGGTAAGCTGGTGGGCATAATGCAAGATTATAAGGAAAAGTGCACTCTTTACTTATTTAAGAATTAAATGCCAGGGTTGTCAAAAAATTTCATGGTACAAATCACATATTAATAGAGAATTTGCTGAATTCCCCCGTCTCGCTTTCATGGCTGCTCCACCAATCCTTGTCAGTTATAGCAAATGCTTTGTTTACACAAGAAAATAGAAGTCCCCAATCCTAGCCTGTGCATGAGGAATGTATAGTGCCAAGGGTGTACAAAGGTAACCATCCATAAAATAATTTGAGCTCATTCCATGAGTTATGAGGCCAGCCATTTAGGACAGCACTCAGTGCAAGTTTGAGCATCTGGAGTTAGCAATGGACTTCAGCCTCAGAGCAGCTGGGAAGTCAGTGAAGCAGGGGGAAACCACTTTGTCTTGCTCTTTCCTGGGCTCACTGCCCCGGCTGTAGGTAGGAATAGGGTCACCAGGGCCATTGCGCCAACTCTGCCACCAGACAATTTCCCTGAGTTAGCTCCTTATGCCAGGGTAAAGACAGCTTCACAAATAACCTAAAACCAGACAGGCTTTGGGGCTGTCACTTATAAACCACCCAAATGTATCAGTAGAAACCAAAGAATCATTTACTTTCTCCAATTCCACACCTACGTGAATTAATATATTGGTACAATCAAACAGAAACAGTAAAATTCCTTTAAGTTGAGTTTACTGCAAAGCTTTAATCTTTCCAACAGAGAAATTTTCAAAACTGTTGGCATTTCAAGAAATTAACTGAACTGAAAGCACAAACTAATTTTTCTCTGAAGCTCAATTTAACGTATAAAAATCACCAGAGGAGAAAAATTATTCAAAACTTTGTCGTGCAAATATAAAAAACCCCAGTGCTTATTAACATTTGTCCTCTAGAATGTAGGGTATGATGAAATTTTGTTCCAAAATATATTAGGAAATATTAGAACTTTATGGCTTTTTGTAGATCCTACATGTCTTAATGGCAGTAGTTCCTATGGAAATTTAAGAAAAAATGAATAGGCTTTTTTTGTGTGTATTTGTTTTTTAAGATAGGAGAACCATGCTCTGCTTTCATTCTTGGGGATGCATTTGACCCAAACTTTGCATATCTGAAAGTAGTAGCACGCCTGCTCTTGCTAGTGATTCCATGCAAGAAGGATCAAGATCTTATGGGAACAGTGCCTTTTTCTTCTCTCCTCTGAGAAGGAAGCTCTGCTTTTAACTGACTCACACTGCCTTCCTTCAAACCTTCTCTGGATAGTCCTCCACTGATTAATGAACAAAAGACAGATCTTTCATGAGTACTGTTATCAAGACACCTAGTTGGTGCATTTTAAAATGTTATTCTTAGGTTCTGTAGAAAGCCAAGGTACTAAATCTAGATTGGTGTGCTTTAGACTGAAGACAGTAATAAACTGTAAAACAGTAACACAAAAAAGATTATCAATTCCCCCTCAAACAGCTAAGATGTATTTCATAATTAACAAAAAAACCCTAAATAGAAAGCAGACTATTCATGATAGTGCTGCCATCTCTGATGCCCTAAGCTGTTATTCTTAGCCACCACTGCCTTTGCATCTGCTGAAAACTCACAGGCAACAAAGCAGGGGGTATACTACATCTTCTCATGCCAGGATGAGAAAAATCAATGTCCATGTTTAAAAGACAGAGCTATTGATGTGCAAGGTCACTAAGCATCACAACCCATTCTATAGATCTAGAGTACTAAGGAATTTCTAAAGAAGGGAAAAAAACCCCAACAAACCAGTGCATTTTATAATCTTGTTTAAAACAAACATTATCCTTGAGTCTCTAGGAGCTAAATATGAACACAGAATCCAAGTTTTCCTTGGTCTACAATTGGTATGCTTGTTCAGGGGGAGAGAAACAAAATCATTAAACAAGGAATACTTATATATAGTGATACAATGATTTTTCAAACATTGGAAACACCACTTTAGACTTTTCATCCTTGTGGAAACGTTACTAAAGAAGTGATGTGATCCATGCCATCCTTTTTTTACTACCTCATAAGCCTTGTTCATTAAAAACAAAGTTATAATACAAAGTTGAAAGACCAAGTCTACTTCATGCCTATGTTTTTACCTTTGTGGAAAAAAGAGAAAGTGTTTTTAAATAAACAATACAATAATTTACAAATGCAGTATATCCAGAGCTTATTTTATGCAATTCAAGGAGGCCAAGAAAAGAACACACTTGAATTTTCTATATAAACATGCATTCCTGGAATACTAGAGCAGTCCACAACAACAGGTGACCATTCCATACAATTCATGGACCTCCAGTGCCCATTGCACAGATGGGGAAGAACACATGTCAGAGAGGGCAGGTGCCCTACACAAGGTCCCCTCAGATTCAGTGCTGCAGTTCGTTGCTCCTGGGTAGACAGACACACCTTTACCTCATGAAAGGCTGAGCAACTCCAGGGGAGCCCACCAAAATAACAGATGTCTTCCCAGTGACCACACTTGTTATTTGGATAATGCCTGCAGGTAGTGGGATAATTAAGGTGGCTGTCACTGTTCCCCCATTATTATCCTTTCTTTATGACAACACTGATTTTTTTTTATAGGTCACATAACTCCAGAAAGTTGCATGTCTAAATTTCTACATGTGTTTTCAGGTGTACTTTGTTATTCTTGTAAACATTTTAAAATACTCTTTTACATTTACTGCATGCACAAAGGCTTTCACAAACCAGTAGAAAACACTGGTTAAAATGCCAAGCATTTATTTGAAGATGATCTCCTAAAACATACAGATACTCATCTGACTAAAAATCCTCAGCTTATCAAGACTTACATGTAGATGGCTTGATTTTTTAGTGAATGAAAAACCTATCTGAATTATACAATAACTTACGTGAATAGGCAGTTAGAAAATAGGAGAAATTACTCACTTTGGCCTATATAAATCTTTCTGCAGCCTCAGCTCCAACTTTAGCAACCTGTAGTACCTGTTACTAGAAATTACACTAAGAAAGTATATTTAGACACTAGATTTAGGTTTATTCATACCCTGAAATCAGTTACTTAAATGAGAAGTGATTTTATAAATGAAAAACAACATTTTACAGTAATTCAAAATCAGAACGGTTTGAAAATTCAGAACTGTAAACAAATGCATCACATTATCACATTAAGAGTTAGATAAACACAGCTGTCAAATCTTCTTCACCTGTCCTACTTCCCCTGCTATATAGATATAAAAGCTGCTCATGAGCTGTAAGAATCACGGAGTGGTTAGCGCTCCTCTTCTCAGGCAAAAAGACAAGGCATTAAAACAAAAGGCCAGCATACTACAATGTGTGGTGCCATAATGCAGTGTTTGATGCTCTAGAGGGCCTTCAACAAGTACTGTACAGCGAAAAAATCAATCAAAAATCAGCATGATAACAGAGTATGAGTTGCCCTGTAATAGCCTTAAGCCCCAGAAGGCTACTGGGGTCCCTTTCATTCACCAGGCTGCCCTGAGCTGGGTGAGCCTGCCCTCCTGCCCTGAGCACTCTAGATAGGTCAGTGCCCCATGGCTTTCACCTTCATTCTGGTTCTGGTAGAGCTAATTTTCTTCACAGTGGCTATTATGGGACCATGTTTTCGATTTGTGCTGGAAACAGTGTTGATAACACAGGGGTGGGGTTTTTCTGTGCTGAGCAGCACTTGCACAGAGGCTGCAGTGCACAAGAACTTGGGAGGACGCACACCTGGGATAGGTGAGCCCAGCTCACCAGAAGGATACCCCCACACCACACAGTGTATTGCTCAGCATACAGAGCTGTGGAAAAGAGAAAGGGAAGACATCCAGAGTGATGTAATTGTTGCCCTAAGTCACTCTTACGCGTGATGGAGCCCTGCTTCCCTTGAAATGGCTGAACACCTGTCTGCTGAGGGGAAGAACTGAATGAATTTGCGTTACATATTGCATTGTCTTTATCTCAACCCATGAGTTTTTTCACTTTTACCCTTCAGGTTCTCTCCCCCATCTCACTGGCAGGAGGGAATGGGGAAGTGACTGTGTGGGGCTGAGCTGCCAGCTGGGGCTAAACCACAACCACCTTGCACAGTAAAGGAAACGGACAGTGGCTCTTTTAAACTTTTAAAAGTGGAATTTTATTTTTCTTGGCATAGATTTGAAGGCTTTCAGTTCTTTCTCTCTCTCTTTTTTTTTTTTTTTTTTTTCTTCTTAAATAAATGTCTCCTCTAAGTAAATCTACTGATTTTGGATTGTAAACACCCTCAGCATTAAACAGATCCCTCCAATCCTACGGCTGAAGTTACAGAGGTGATTCCTCTGTCACGTTTAGCAAAGTACAACTCTAGATGTACAAGAGAAAGAAATAGTGTTCAATTCCATGCAAATTGTTATGCATGCAACAAAATGGGCCTACAAATATTTCACTCATATGGTAGGTTTAATTTCAATATTTCTTTAATTACTTTCCAACAATGTCTGGTTTCTGTTGAATTTACGCTAGTACTTGGCATTTGATGCAACCCCAAAAAGATAAGATACATATGTCCCCTCTTCACAGTCTTGGCATTTTTACCTTAACTCAGGCATGGAAGGGATTGGTTTGAAAAATTACCTTGCTGATTAGATGGGTTTTCTGGTAAATATATTGCATTAATCCTTACATTCAGAATATGACATAGGGTACACAAACATTCTGTCTGACTCAACAGCAACATATCATGGCTTAAGGAGGACATGTATGCTGATCTCCGTGGGCAAAGAAAGAGCTAATTGGGAGTTAGATTCAGTGTGATTATCAGCTTGTTTATGATAAGGGAGTACTCTTCTGAATAGCACTGTAAATTCATTCCCTGATTGTGGTGTTAAACCACAGCTCACCCCTCCCCCCCTGCCTTTTTTTTATTTGGTTAGAAGGGGCTTTAAACTATTTTAAGCAGATGACAGTGTCATGCTTTGATTTTTGTCCATCTTAAAAAATAAATCAGCTACATGAGCCTGATGTCAAATTTCACTTTCTAATCGGAGAAAGGCACATTTTAAGTGTTTACTATAAGAACACATTTGGGTAATTTTTCCCCATGTCATTACGAACATTAGACTGACCCAATTAATATGAGATGTTTCTATGCTGCTGGAACAGACCGTGTTACAGAAAGAGCCATTTGCACAACCTGTTCATGATTATGGGCCATAAGGACACAAAGATGGCATAGACATTTGTGGACCATCTGAATTCTTACAGAGGAACAGAAAAGAGGAAAAAAAAAATTTTTGTTAGCTGACTGTTGTGGGTCATGTTTTTTAATCCAGAGTATTGGACATGTAACACAGCAACAAGAGCTGATCATTTTGTTTAATCACCTTTTGGATCTGTGCCAGATGGTCTCTATTGAGAGCGCTGCAAACAGAGAGAGATGAACTGCGTCTAACATGCCACTAGAGCTTTCCCGTAAATGTCTGAGAACTGAATCCAACAAGAATTTAGTCTCAGAGCAGAAAGGGATACATTTAAAAACTATGTGCATTAACTATACTTTTCCCCATAGAATCCTCACTTGGCATGAATAATTTACCCTCTCTTATGCTAATGGGATCATGAAAGTATCCCTGTGTCTTTAGTGCAGCTATTCTCAGCTTTCAGTAATTACCCCACCCAGTGAAAATAACATGGCTCCTGCAGCTGAGCGGCCTACCAGTACCTGGCAATTAGAAAGATCATGGCTGACAGAGGAGCGCTCCAGAGATGGACACACAGGCTTCGGCAGCCTCAGGAGCAGCTTGAAAAATTAAAAGCCTTCCACTGTGAACATTTCCGTCGTTGCTTAGGATCAACATGGAGAGAGCAGCTCCTGCAAGGGCATTTTTGTTTTTTAAGGATGACACAGAGTATTCCAGTGTACTGCTCAGGCACCCCCTTATTAAGAAACAGAGGCATTTCTTGGTCATCAACAGTTAAAATAAAGCTGATGGGTTGCTTTTTTTAAAATAAGAGCTGTCTTAATAAACAAGAGGGAGAGAATTAAAAAGTCAATTAATGAGTGTCCTTCGGTATCAGACAATTTTATCTGCTATACAAAGGAAACCCTGTAGTATTTCATTAATGAAAAGTTTTGATAAAACAATTACAAAGAACTAGGCTTTGACCTCTGTCCATAGCACGCCATGTTAGGTAGCTCACTATGTAAAAATTATCAGGCTAAAACATCTGGGAAAGAAAGCTATGAAACAGCAGGGAACGTGGCTGGTTTATTGTTTATCTTTTGTTTATGAGGCAGTATTCAAGTTTAATTACTACTCTAAATTAAACTCTAACAGGCATCAGGAGACATCCCTTTACACAACTATGTTAAAAAAAAAAATCCAGAGATTCCAACACTAGATCTTTCAAATAAATTGGTATATATAGGAAGAAATTAGTCTGTAACAACACGGGAAGATATTTAAGCACTTAATACTGTATATTTGAATGTGTTGCATTTTGAAGCCATTAATATTGTAGCAAACATACAATTATAATTTAGTGAATGGGATGTTATCTAGCATTTGGAGGCAAATTGGGTTAGGCTGAATAGGGTCTGAGATGGAGGGAATAGCCTAAGGGGGAATCCTACCTTTTTATTTTGAAATACAAATACATAAATATATATACACACATATACACGTACATATATTTTAAAATACCCAGAAACATGAAATCAGAGACAAACCTCTCCACAGTAACAATTTCTGAAGTAAAATAATGTACTTTTTTTCTGTGAACATTGAAAAGTGGAGGAAAGAGTTCACTATGTTTACCGTAACAGTAAGTGACCAGTTTTAGATGAACTTAGCTGTAGGAAAAAATAAAAGTTGAAAGCAACTAGCAAAAGATTATTCCAGATGGCATCTGTCATATTGTATTTAGGGTTATTTTAAAGAGATTACTGCCACTATGAAAACATTCCATTGACAGAGTTTTACTAGGCTGCTTTTGAAACCCCAGCAAAACATACTACAAATATGGAAGTAAATGTGTATGTAGATTTTTATCTACATCTAAATATACAAACCTACATGGATTAAAAGGTAAGAGAGAGGTGAGTAACTTGAATACAAGTATAGCATTTTAAACACCACACACATACTCTCTAAACTGTGATTTAATAAAAGGTGAGGAATCTGCAGTTGCTACCCGCCTGATTATTAGAAAAATGTACAGTGAGGTGAAAATTCACTATGAAATTTTAATGCTACTTATTGAACAGTGAGTAGGGACACACATCTTTTTTGTGGTTATTGTTTAATTGCTGGAGTCACCAAACATTTATTTTTTCATGCAATAGACAGAAATAAAAGAAAGGATGTGAGGATATCAAAATTTGACTATATTTAGCTAAGCTGGTTCTGGCATGATCATGGTTAATGTGCATGTGGTGTGCAGTGTGAGCTCAGCAGTTACTGGGCCAACTGTCTCAGTATTTCTGGGAATTCTGCCTATTCACAGTGCAGGGATTGTTCAATTGCTGCAAAATGTACAAAATGAATTTTACAAAAATGAATTGTAAGGAAGGCCCCATTACAACGATTTTACAGCAAAGATGTCAACATCAATTTTTCTTTCATGCATAGCTAATGATTAAAACAACATATTCCATTTGCCTAAGAATTTATTTCTTATTGGCACATCAAAATATTGAAATCAAAGTTATCTTTACTCTACCCTTATTACTCATTGCTGCTGAACCCACACCATTGTTCAAACCATGAAAAAATAAAGCAAACTTGGCAAGAAATACTTAAAACAAAGGCCCATCAATATTCTCCAATTTGTCAACATCTCAATTACAGCAATGGAAAAAATGTAAATTTCATGTGCTTTGAACACTAAGGGGTCTATTCTTCTGTCAGTGCACATGCGTAACTCCCATCACCATTAATGGGAATTACTCATACATATCAACACAAGGACGGGCCCCTCAAACTTGAAAGAAAAAGATGAATTAATAAGGGCTACTCGCTTCCTGTATCTTCCTCAGTTGAAAAAAGCCATTGTTCTTTAAGAGTTCTTCATACTTCATACAGTTCACCTTTATGAGAGCTGTGCCTTCTGAAATAATGCATCTCCAGTGAAGCATTATTTATTAGCAAGTTTGATTTTTCAGTCTGGATGTTTGAGCCTGCCTTTCAGGAATTTCCTTTCTTACAGAAGGCAGCTCTCTTCCAATAAAACCATACCCTATCGCTTTATAGGTAAAAACACAAAGGAATAAAAATATGTTCTGAATCTTTATGATGAATATGCATACTAGCTTCAGCAGGCTTACCACACTTAGAGAACTAGGGAAAAGAAGTTGTAGCATTACCTTTTGGATTATCTTCCCAAGACTTTGCATGAATATATTTTTTTTTTTAATTGTTGCTATCATCAACATATCCCTCTCCTTTTTCTAACTACTGGAGCTGATTCTAAGCTTTGAGTGGTGCCAGTAGAGTTTCTAATATTAAAATAGACCTTTGGGTTTTATCAGCTAGTCTTGTAAACAAATATGATTTACATACTATATTACAGGATGGTATATATTGAGTAAGAAATAATACAACTTAATTTTTCCAACAAGCATCAGCCCAGAGAGTTAACCTGTGATGGATGCTTCATTTCAGTTAATATCTTAGTTGACTTTGTCCTGAACCAGATTATGGAGTCCTTGCCAAAGAAAGCTATCATGGACAGACATCAAGCTGGCACAGAAATGCTTCTAAACTACTTTGAGATTTGCTCTAGAGAGTAGCCTCAGATATTATTTATAAAGGGGCAGATCATTCAGCACAAGTAGTTACTTTAAAAAAAAAAAAAAATCAAGCTTAAAAAGCCACACAACAACAAATTACTCACATGTGTAAAGCAAAGTAAATGTGATACTCATTTATATTTTTACTGCTCTATAACCTATCAATTTTCTAATCTCTGGCTTCTTACTTATGATCAAGTTTGTCACCCCCAGTCTAATCCTAAAAAGATGCTGAACTTCCTGAAAGGTCCTGAAGGAAGACAACCTCCATCTGACTTGGATGGATCAGGCCCTTTGAGTGAGTGAACTATGAATATAACAGATCAGGTATACAATCCTGGTACCATAAAATATGAAACTGAAATTATTCCCTGGTGCTTTCCTGTAGACCACATGTTTTTAAACCTTAAAAAGATTTATTTCCCATTTTTCATGCATAATCTGCCATATTCATTATTTGCAATATCCCATAAAGAAATTAAATAGGAATTAAAGTCTGGTAGCATCATATCCATCACTGTGGTACAAACTGATGCCAAATTCTAGAAGTCATTTAGTCTTTCATGTAAAGGCAGTGGCTGTTTTCACTTTGTTTCACAAAGAATAAAGAAAACACAATACCCCAGAAGACTTTCAGATGTGTTTTTTCCTCTCCAAAGAAAAGGGTGGATGATAAAGCTACACACACCTTTTAATCTTCCACTTAGACTTTTTACACATATATTCCTTGGCAAAAACCCCAGGGTCTTCTCTTTCCCCTCCCCTTCTCTCACCCCCTTTCCTGCCATCTCCCTTGCTATAACTCAGCTAACCCAACAGAACCAGTCAGTTTTAAATTTCAGTTGGGACCCCGGTGACCTGTTAATGAATCTACAGAGAGGAGAAAAACTCACAGTGTTGAGTTATGCCTGGTGTTGCTAGCTGACTTGGAGTCAGAAATGCTTGAAGCGTTAACGTAATTGCAAGAATGTGAAAAATGAAGCGTTGGGCTCCTGAGCAAAGCGAAAGGTCAAAGCAAGCCCTACACAAAACAAGTCTCTGGAAGATGGCCTCATTAGACCATTAAATCAGCTTCTCTTTTTTCTCCTTTGTAAGATGTTTAGAGTGCTTTATTTTTATTATTGGATACATTTAACTCTTTCCAGGGCAGGGAGAAACTGGTTTGGAACTACTACATAATTACTAATCTTTAAAATAGTCTTATACAGCATTGATTTGCATTTGTGGATCTGAACTGGAATAAAGTCAATAACTGCTTGGTGGATTACAGATCACTACTACTTTCGTTTGCCAGATGATCAATATGTTGTGTAGCTTAGTTTTCTGTTGAACAAGTGAGGTGACATGCTAAGAACAACATAGACACTCACCACTAATAAAATTAGGATAATCTTTCAACATTTACTGCCTGAAGGCCCTTTACTTAACTCTTCCAATGCCAGCATGTTTCTAATAATACCAAACACAGACTAGATTAAGCCTTTTGATGCCAAAGGGCAGCCATACACTGTAGTGGAGAGACCGTCCTCCATAAAGAGACAAAATGTCTACACCCTTTTTATTCGCTTCAAACTGTAAGAATTATGGATGGATTTTTACAGGCAATAAACGTATCTACCTCATGCAGAAAAAGTCTGCAAAAAACAGTCATCACTCACCCAAATCCTTTCCATCTCCTCCCTCCCCAAAATATAATAAAAGAAAAATAAAAGAAAATAATATTTTTTAAAAAATATCAGAGGATGCACATCATACACTCAAGACAAAAGCAGAGACCCCTGAAAAAAGTGCTCTCAAAAGCCAGAAGAGACTGACTCCAGGATGAATCAATCTCTGCTGCCACCAGGCATTAGTGGAGAAGACTGTAAGTTGCTAATGTAACCCAAGACTCTCTAATGAGCTCCCATTTCCAAGAAATCCTTTGGGGCAAGTGGAATACTTGAAGCAGCATTTGTGGAAGCTTTTGGCAAAACTGCAGGGAAACCAAGTTGACCAAAGTGAGTAGCTGCACTGGAATAGCTCAAGAGGGCATGTATCCTTCTTGGCATTGTCTGGGACCAGCTCACTGCTAGCTCAGGAATTATAAAGTAAATTCTGCCCCTCTGAGGAAAACCTAAAGAAAATTCAAGACAGACCCCACTCTCCTTACTCATTCCCAGGACTGAGAGGGTGAGAGCAATCCAGAGCCATCTCCAATGGGAATTCTGCTGGTGCTGTAGAATAATCTTTCAGCTGCCAGCAGCTGAATGGAATGGTGATTTGCCACTGGACTTCAGCTTCCCTTTTCGAAGGCCCAGATGAGCACAAAGGGAAACATACTAGCAATGTTTTACCCTGCTGGACTGGACAGCACTAGTGACTGATTTGGCCCCTCAGAGGCTGTTCCTCTTCCACAGAAATGAATAACAGGTTTGTTGAAATCATATATATTGGCAGAAACCTGTTTCTAAAGGAAAGTGTTGTAGTAGTCATCCACTGCTTTTTCTAATGATTAGCAATATTTCCCGAGCACCCAGAGTTACATGACAAAGGATCAGAGACCATGAAATGCAGGATCCCTGGATATGTATACAAGCGATTTTTTTATAGCAAGCACACTCACTGAAGGAACTTTTTTAATTTCTAAGGTGTTCCTGGAGCAGAGTGGCTATACAGGTGTCAGGAAGCTTTCTCCCTAGGGATGGAATGAAGATGGCAGACCAGTCAAAGGAATCATTTTTGAGCAAGCAAATTATCATCAACGCCAAGCACTTCAGCTACAATATAACACATACACATTTGATCAACAGTATCCTGGCCTATGGCCAGCCAATAGACATAACACCATTATGTGTTTAGCAGTCAAGCTCTCCCTGTCAGCTATTGAAGGTGTAATGGTTCATGCTGGGTCTTGTACATTTCCAATTTAATCCCACAGCAGAAAATCCTTGTGACTCATTTTGGAGTTGGATCACACCCTATGCCATGGCTGCTTTCTATCAGCAATAAGATTACAAATGTATAAACAATTCTTACAAATAGAAGACAAAACCAAACCACTTTACCAGAAACAAACTTTGCAAGTTCCTAGAACTGCAACAGGTACAGCACCAGATCATCGGGCAGATGAGGGGAACTAGCTCTGTGCCAAGCAATGGGCCATGTGAGAGACATGAAATCACATCTCTCTTCTGCTGTCTAAGCATGGGAAATATCATTGAGGGAGTCAGTCTGCAGCATGAGAAGAGTCAAAGCCACTCTAGCTCTGAAGGTTTCTCCCTTTGCCAGTTTTGGGATCCTTCAAGACTAGCTGGATATCAGCCCTGTCCTTTGGCACTGCCATGTGGGGAAAAAGACAGGCAAAACACTGCAGATGTAGGAGAAACATCTCATGGTGAGAGGTAATGTCTCTCTCACTGGCAGAAGCTTACCATGTTTGCAAAGAAAAACAAGAATGGAGTCCACCTTAAACTCTGGTTTAAGAAAAAACTTTGGTCCAGTAAAACTGGACTAAAAAAAAATCAAAAAAGGAGAAAAAAGAAAAAATCAACTCTTGTGTCAGGATCCAAGAATGACAGCAGGCCATCTTTACCCAACGTTTAGCACTGAGGGCTTGACTCTTACGCCTTCTGGAGTCAGTTATTCTTCTTTTGAGCACATGTAAAACACTATCATAACAGAATGACAGCCTTTGACACTCACTCAGCATGGATGCATATGACCACACATAAGGTACAATGCAGTAGGAAATAAAACAAAAAACCCTAAAATAATAACCAAACCTCCTGAACCTTGAGAAATTTTCACTGCATATAGATACAAAAGAGGTTTTGCAGTTCAGGTGTTTCTCTGTTTACCATTCAGAATTCAGATTTTCAGAAGCAAAAACAAATCTGTACAAGCAAACATTTCAAGAAACATTTTTCTGTCTAATTCAGGGTTTGCTTCTACTTTATATAATTTAGCAGCTTTATAACTTCACATAGAAGTCTCTTTCTCATATAAAACTACAGGTTAAATTCTCTTTCTTTAACCCAACTCAACTCAAACAACTGCACCGCAGCTGGAGAATATGTCTGTCATTATATTTACTTACACCACACAAAAATAAACTGTAGATAACCAAATTTGTAAAGGAATTGGCAGAACTAATCAATTGTTATTACAAAGCTTGTTTGAAGATTAGATATTTCGCTTTGAAATAATAATAAAATTCAGCTAAGTGGGTTAGGAAAAGGAAATACCGTCTCCCTAACTTACAGCTGATTATGCTGCAAGTCTGCCACTCCATGTTTACTCTAAGGCAGATGTACTGATATAATGAAAAAAGCTGGAGTTATTTTAGTCATGCCTACTTTGTGGAGGGAAAAAGTTTGACCTTTTACCTTGCTCGCTGCTGTTGTCTCCACTCTGGGAAGCGTGGCCCCCGCTGGAGGGCCCTGGTGTGCCTGCCGAGTGCGTTGAGGTTGCATCATCGTGGTCTCTCCAAGATGAAGGATTCTGGTGTCAGAGTGCCAAGGAATTTTTTCCACGGTTCCCATTCCAATAGCAAATGAAGAACAGAAAGCAAACCGGGAGAAGAGGGGAGGAAGGGGAGGAAAGTATACACATTAGCATTTGTGAAATGTGCCAAACACCTATACTGTTTGCACAGTGTAATAATTCTTCAGCAAAGGCAAGCAGAGGAGATACAAAGATTTACTTGTTAAAACACAGGACAGATTTTTTTCTTTTTAAACTTTCCACAGAGTTTTCTGGATTTAATTGTTTGAAGAGTACTGGGAAACAATATTTCAGGACAGAAAAAAAAACCCCGTAAGTTTAGTTTCTTAAGGAGTTCTACAGGGTAGTAGGAGGGGGAGGGGAGGCAGAGGAGGGAAGGGTATCTACCTACATAGTTTATGATGCTAGGTGTTCTCATTAGGATCAGGATAGTTGGTATACAAACTATCTCCCCACACTTTGTTTTTCCAGACTGACTGCAGCAGTAAGGAGAGAAGAGGAGGGAAATTTTTTCAAGAAGTACAGGAGAACATGCATGGGAGAGGGGTGTGTCCTCATTCCCTAACCTCTCTGTCACTCATTTAAATGCTGGAAAAACTTCCAAGAAAATCAAAGTTGTGAGGGGAAAAAGCAGCTTTTCTCTGAAAGACATTATATACCAGAAAAGATGCTTCCTCACCCCCAGCTACCACCTTGATATGACACATTTCAAGAGACACAGTTCGCTTACAAGAATTGTCAAGAACAACCACCAGGTGATTATGCAAAATAACATGTTTAGTGATTTTCGTGTAATTCCTTCTGCATTACTATGCATAAAACACTACAAAAGGGAATGCAGAAGGCGGACTTACAAAGTTTTCAAAACTTGGCTAAGTAAGAGCTGAACTACTGTACTTAAGTCACATAACTCATGTATGCTTTCTAATTTATTGGGTATTGGCTTTCCCGGAGAGAGGAGCTGCTATTTAAAAGGATAAGTGAGGAAAACTTAATGTTACAGTTTAGTGCTACTTTGCTGAGTGTATTCTCCTCCTGTCCTCCTCCCCTTTCCTGATCATTCCCAATACCCTGCTGTTGCTTAAAGGAAAACAGGAATTCTACTGTACAGGAAGAGCTTTATCAGCACCACATGAAGGCAGGCAAGAGATGGAATTTCCTCTGGCAGAAAAGGAGAGCAAGAACACATGAAACAGATCAGAGTAGGGGTTGGACCTGCATTACTTGTCACCTGCATGCGACAACTTAAATCAAGCACATTATAATACTCCAACAACAAAACAAAGAACAAATCTCCCCTCAAAAAAAAAAATTTACTTCTTAGGTTGCTTAGGTTTGATTGTGGTTTAAATCTACATTGTGAAATAACACTAGAATATTAAAGCATGAGGAGAAGCTGAAAGCAGCAAGTGACAAGTTGGATAAATTCTTTGAGCAGGACTGATTCTGACCTCATCTACATCAATGTGTAGTAGGAGTAAGTTCAACATAATCAACTGATTTACCCATTGTAAAATACAGTGTAAGTGTGACTGGGACCAAGTCCCAAAATCTATATAGTAACATCTCAAAGTAATCTTCTAGCACTGATTAGTACCACATGCTGTATAGCAACACAGGATAGAACTGCCAAGTAACGGCTTGCTACAATACCCAGCAACATAAATCTGACGGGCCTGACCTGGATCGCAGCAGAGACAAAGAGCCCATGACTTCAAAAGGCTCCCAGTAAAGTCTCAGGTGACCAAAGGGTAAGAAGGATCCAAATCCCCTCCACCTTACAAGGACAGACACACACATACACCCACGTATGTGGTTCCATGACAGGAAGACAGGAGTAAAATCAGAAGACAGGTCAGGATCTGAAATTTGCCTAACCTGTCAGCACAGCATGCAGCACAAGAGCACTTACGGCACAAAATCACCAGCCCCTCCAAAACCTAAAAGACTGATCTACTTTTCCTCACACAGAACTACAACAGGAAAAACTGCAACCAAACAGTAATGTTTTATATTCATTGAGGTTATTGTGTTATTCTCCATTTAATACTGTTATTCCCCACAGTTTCATTTAAAAAAAACAGCAAAACAAAACAAGAAAAACAAATAAACCCCCCACATATTACCATCATCTTTCATCAGGTGGAGAGAAACACAAAAAGAAAGATGAGAAATCTTGAAAGTTGAAGCAGCCCAGGTGTTATTAAAAAGAACAAAAAACTTGAAAATAAGGTTAGCAAAAAGTTCAGATGGAAATAAAAGGCAAAAACTGTGCAAGTTTCTTTACAGCCTGGATTAAAACACAGTTGTGCCTATGAGCTTCTCTTTTTATCTCTGACTTAGGAAGCCACTCAAATAGCTTCAAGCTGAAGGCAAACAGCAGACAGGAGCTCTTCAGCCCTCTGCAGCCTCTTAGCGTCAGCTGTTTGCCGGATGGTAATCAGATAAAGAGCTAGAAGAAATACATGAAAAAGAAAAGAAACAATAGCATAGCATGAGTTTAGCCCTCCAACAACATCGTGCTGGAACCTTCTTTTAGAAAACATAGTAATTGCAACATGTTCACCTAGGCTAAACTTTTCATGGAACACAGTGAGTTATGCTAATTTTGTGTAGTGCAGGCTCTCTTGTGCTGGCTGCTGTTGGAGCTCCTTATCACATGTATGAAAGTTACAATAATTAACTGGTAACTGCTCAGCCATGTTTTAAGGCAAATGTCATCCAAAACCTATCATACAATATTTCAAAATCTAGACCAGCCTTTCTGTTTCAAAGCTGCAAAAATTTTGAAAGGATCACTGAATGAGACTTCCCCCAGCTGAAAACACTTGCTGTCTCTACCAGGCTGAGTTGTTCTTGACCTCAGTTTGTAGATCAGGTTTGAGAAAGACACACTGTATTGATTGAGAATTCAGTGTATTTCTCATGACACAGTATTTTTGAGGAAGTTATTTGGCAGAGTTTGTTGGAGGACAGAAAATATAAGATACGATATTTATTAAATGCAACAGTAGAATGTTGAAGGAATTTGAAAGGGAGAGAAATTGCTAGACTTTAATATTATAAAAAATGACAAATAATTTTAGGGGTGGAGTTTACAGACTCAGAAAAAGGCAGAATTCTTTTGGTTTGGACTAAAATCATTGAACGAGTCTGTGAATTGATCTTTTTCTCCCCTAGACCATTTCCAACCTCACATCTCTCAAAAAAAATTCTTGGCCTAATGACTATCATAAGTATTTATTTTATGCACACCTTCACCAAAAAAAAAAAAAAAAAAGATCAAATGGCATCTTTAAAGTGTGCTTCACTGGAAAACTTCATCGGTATAGTTCAAGTACCTGAAGATATCCTAGTCTAAAGCCCACTAATATTAGTTGCAATTTTTCTGTTAGTTTCAAGAAAATATGCATTGAGTTATCCCGCTGAAAAAAAATTTTTTAAAGAAGGAAACGAAAAAGCCAAACATATACCTTTAGATAAATTACACAAACTGCTAGCATGACTTCTCGTTTCTTCTTGCAAGTTTAGTAATATACTTTGCAGAAACACACTGAAGAGTGTGGATAGCATCTGCCAAAACGGAATTGTCTATTTTGTGTACGTGCGCACGCTATAAAAATTTCACACATGTATGACCTAAACTAATGCCAGATACCATAGAAAGTGAACAGCACACATGTATCTATTCCCAGTAGTTCTAATAATTGGGAGCCAAATATGGTACTCCTCTTGCTCTTACCTAATTGTGTTAAAGAGCAGTGTTACTAGGAGAAAAGCAGTGAATACTGAGTAAAGCACAATAGAAGGAGATGGAAAATAGATACAAGAAGCTATGTCTCCAGGGGCAGTATTTTCTATTTGCTGGGCTACAGACTCACAGCTGATAATGCAAGTTGTAATTAATATAAAAGCAGGAGACAATATGGGGAAAGCTTGTACTAGC
Source organism: Pyrgilauda ruficollis (assembly GCF_017590135.1). Lineage (NCBI taxonomy): Eukaryota > Metazoa > Chordata > Aves > Passeriformes > Passeridae > Pyrgilauda > Pyrgilauda ruficollis. Next base: position 1,073,523 of record NW_024512543.1, read on the forward strand.
AGGGCCACAGGAGATCACTCCACTGCTATCCACTGTTTCTCATTTACACACATGGCCTTCCCTAGAAAACACAATTTTACCAGAGTTTTTTCCCTTGAAAGTAAAAAAAAAAAAAAAAAAAATTGATTTAGCACCACCATTGAATTTTGCTAAATCTAGAAAAGAGCAACAGAAAGGACAAAAGGCATACAAAGCCAATCTGACACATTTCTCTTTTGTCGATGCTGAAAATCTGCTAGAAACCATAAGAGTTTTTAACTACTACAGAATTTCTTGAACAGAGATGTTGTAACATAGAAATTTGATATAGGATAAGCTTCTGACAAATTGCAATTCTTACTTTGTATGTCCAAAATATCTGCTGGGCAAAGTCTGGCTAGCTTTTTGTGAGTGTATGTAGTCCTGCTAGGGCCGATTCTGATCTCATACTGCTTTTTATGGTGATATTAAAGACTCAATTAACCATAAGGAATCTGCTTCTTATTTATAACTGGGAAGTAAAATCAATCAGGCCAGCTGATACCCATGTGAGTGAGCTAAGCAGGATTTGACTCACATATTTTAACTGAAGTTTCAAGTATACAACTCTGACAGGATCAGGCCCCAACATAATTTTATCAGATGAAATTGCAAAAATCATTTATCTTAAAAGAACAAACAAAACACGACTTGTTTTTATAAAAGAAACTACAATGGCTAAAAAGCTTATTGTTTTTAAACGTGGTTGGACTCAAAGGTCTGGTAAATTAATTTTACCAGTTTTCCAGATTTTTTTTGTTTTTTAGTTATACAGTTTCAGTTATTTTTCAGTTTTACAAAACTGACCTGAACTACTTGTTACAGATGGCATTATCCCCACCAAAAACAATCCAAATCCTGCTCACCTTGTTCTTACAAGTAACACACGTAAACACAGGGGAACGACTGCTGTGACTGATACCCCAAAGATCTGTATCTAGGTACAGGATATGAAACTATTCTGGACTATGCAGGACACGGCAATCTACCGCACACATGCACACGGGTTTCTGTGCGTGTGTCTGTGTCCATGCTTGGTGTGTGTGAAGTCCAGGATGGTATCTTAGAGATCATGTCCAGTGCATTTAATAATAAACCTACTATTTAAAGGGACTTTCAATAAGACAAAAAGATATTAAAAACTCTAATTTGACATAATATGTATGTTTTCTAAAAAAGACTACTCCTGGTTATCGTTCGGGTTTATTTTCCAAAAGGTGCATACTTAAGATGATTACTTTTTTGTACTGGTTACACAATTGAAACAAAAAAATAAGGCACAGCAATCTATCAGATATTTTGTATATACGTACAAGTTTGAATTCTTGTCCCTTGATTTTGCACATGAAGAAAGCATCGGGAGCAATTTTTGAGGCTCCTAGAACATGGCAGCGTTCTGAAAAGCTGTGTGTTTTGTATTTTCTAATTAAGATTGAAATCATTCATGTAATCCACCTGTCACCAAGGAACTGACTTGAAAAATCAGGGCATGTTGGGTTTTTTTAATTGTCCTTCTATGTCATCCTTTGTGGCTACACTTCATCTAGACTGATAGACAACTCAAACCAAAAAGGATCACAGTTATCAAAAAGATACTGAAAAACATTATTGGTTCAGTTTGAGAGAACAGTTTACAGTTAAAACACTCAAATTTGAGACTTCAGCTGGTGACAGAAGCATACCTTGGCCCATAAAAAAGCAGGAACACTATCTACAGTCTTGGAAAGTCCCTGATGCTCTTTGCCCCTTCAGAAGGCACTACAAAAAAAAGAAAGAAAGGGCCTACAGCAATGTCCTAAGTCTTACAGCAAATTCTAAGTTTGCCATATTATTGTTGCAGTTAGCTACTTAGTTTTCCTTCTGACACACTACAGACAGAAAGGGCACCTTTGGGGTCTAATCTGGTGTTTCTCGAAACTCCCGCTGAAGTCCACAAAAGTGTGGCATACCTGCAGATTATAGCATCAGGCCCCCAGTTACTTCTTCACTACTCAGTGAAACCTTACCTGAAGATTAAATTGTATTACTGGAACAGGTATGTGCTATACTTTTTTTATTTTTTTATAATCTGCAAAACATCAGGAATTTGCACAGACCATTCTTTGAGGAGAAATAGTAAAGAAATGTTAAGTTGTCTGGATATCCAAAAGTACAAAGTAAAGTATCTCCTCATGTGAGAGCTGAAAGTTTTAATATTCAGACTAATCTTTCTCTTCTACGGCTGATGTTGGATTTCTAATCTGTCAAGAGTCTGTCTTTATAAAAGACATGTATGTATATTTCTATCTGTTTTCATGATATTTTAGGAATTATGATCTGTATATTATTACCTCTGAGCTACAAAAACAGATGAACAAATATCAAAAAGACCGTTCCTACAAAAGCCAGTGGAAGAACAGCCATAAATTTCTATGGGAGAATTACTAGGCTTCAAAACAGGTTTGTACTAAAGGAAGAATTGTATGACACCAGGTGAGGCCAGCTACAAAAGAAGTGTATTTGTGTACAAAATGTTAGAATATGTTCAAAAAAAGTTTAAAAATCTCCAAATTTTATGAGCATCATGTTTTTCAAATTTGAATAGTTGAAATACAAAAATAAAAGATCTGCAAACAATCTCATCAGACACGTTAGGCTGAACACAGAATTCAGGATAGGGCCTAGTATGTTTAGTTGAACAATAATAAATTGTCTGCGCTGGGAAACCAAACTTGAACTGCAGCTGCAAAGGCTTTTTTTCGCTCTTTTCTTATCTTTTTTTTCCCCTAACTAATCTGGTTCAGCCAGGGCATAGCTGTAATTACCTTCTTCCCATCTACAGCTAATACCTCAGAGCAATAAAAAAAAACGAGGGTGTTAAAAATTCAAACACTAATTATGGGCTGTTATATTTACTAAACACAGCAGAGTAATAACAAAAGTTTCAGCTTCTTGTGGCCAGCACTACACTATTTGATCTACCAAGTCTCTGGACTCTTTACACTAACTATATTACATAACAGTTAATAGCGCACTAAAATGAAATTCAATAAACACATTTATTACCAAACATGTACAGCACAACAACTTTCAGCTGTCTCCTTTTTTTCAGCACAGGTGTATCTCTGAAGAGTTCATTCCTTTGTTGTTTTTGGGTTTGGTTTCCAATTAAGTTATATAAATAGCAGAGCAGTAGATTTTGAAAGGGGAAGCATGCAATATTTGAGTACCCCATTTAAAGTGTTATGGTAAATATTGGCTAATCCTACAATTCTTTCTGTTACTTTCCTTCATGCCAGTTTTAAGGTCTAGAAAAACAATAAAGCTGAGAGCTGCCTTAGTTCCTAATTCAGCTCTACCACTACTACCACCCCTCACATTCACATCAAACACACAGAGCGGTAGCTTTACACCACTTAATAACAATAGAGGGGTATGGATTTTTGGGGTGTCAAACAGCTGTCACAAACTGTCACCTCCACAAGAGAAGCCTTGGCACACAACAAATTAACCTCCACTTCTTTTGGGCTATCATTATTCATAGCCAATCAGTTGAAATGCTCCTAGTATTTCATGTGCAAATAAAACCATGAGGGGAAGACCCGCAGATCAGAATAGTGGGCCAAGAGATAAAACAGAGGAAACAACATGCTGTCTCTGTCCTTCTGAAGTGGCTCATCATCACCCCTACACCAACTTTCACCAAATGAGATCTAGCCTAAGGCTATGTATTAAATATGCATATCAAGGCAAATGAAAAAAAAAATAAACCTGGACAGCCAAATTGGACAAATTTGCATGCTTGAACTGTTACATTTTCAGGTAGATGCTCAGAAATGATAGCTCATTTTTTAATAGACTTGCATGTTTATATTAGCCCTTTTTTTAAGCTTTTCCTTTTCTATGAATAAAAATGCATTTCTTTCTGCTGGAACATTGTACAATGCAAATATGAAACATGGTAGTTTGACTAAGCTATAAAAAGGTGTTAAAGTTTTGTCAGGAAAACAAGCTAATACACAAAAAAAAAAAAAAAAATCCAATAAGGAGACACATTTCCCAAAACGCATGAATAAAATGTAACTATGTGATACAACTCTTCATTTCCCAGTTGGTGTTCTGGTTGCACAAATTATTGCTTCCTTTCAAAACAAATAGCAGGGGGCTAAAGTAAAAATGTTATAGCTCAAATCTCCAGGAAGTAAAAGGCTTTAAATTATAATGCCCAATGAAGTGGTAAACCCTAACGGGTGCAAGACAAATGGGTTGTCATATTTATTTGAGTTTGTTTTTGGGGCCACAAAAGCAAGAGGAGATTCTTCTTAGGGAAGATAATAGTTACCAAATTATCAAAATGCTAACCCCCTCCACTCCTGTCCTATCATTGTGTGTGAATTTAAATATTATAATGGAGCACTGCAAATTGGCTTGAGCATTTGCCATCTGCCAGAACCCTAAACAGGCTAGTTTATCTAATCTCTTCAATATAAACATAAGCATGCTCCATTTCTACACTTCCACTTGAAACACACTCTTGTAAAGAAACTGAACTGGAGAAACATGTTTTTTTTTTTCTCTTTCTCTAAATTTTACACAGTGACTCACTATCTTTCAGGTTGCCACTCATTTCAATTTCTTTTCTAGTACTCTCTCAGAATACTTATGCCCACTAATTTAAGGTTGTAAAATGCCATGAAACAAATATTTTTAAATTGTGTCATGCCTCATGGAGTTTATTACCTATGTGTGAGTTAGCTGATAAGAAGAGAAACTTTAAGGAAGATCTGCATCCTTTTTTTTTTTCTCTCAAAATAATAGATTTAAAATGTAAAACATAGCACAAACCTTGTCATGCAATGTTTACTGAATACAAATGAGAAAATGAAAGCTAAGGCTTGGGTCCAAAAATATTTCCCGTAACTAAGCCACGCCAGAAGGGGGACATTCAGAAGAATTTATTATTATTTTATCTCCCAATTCAGCTTCAGTCCAGGTCTAATGTAATTACCAAATACACACAAAAACAACATGTTTTCAAAGGAAACAAAAGCTCCTAGAAAGCTCATTCTCCCTGGGCTTCCAGCTACTCTTCTTAACACACTGGGAAATAAAGGCAGGCGTCTGTGCAGAAAGCATGGTTAACTTCACACCGGGTGTTAAATTAATATTTCAACCGCTAAAATATTAGACTCTATCATTTAGATTATTAGTTCAATTGAATCTAAAACTGTATAAACCCCTTTGCCCCCCAGGGATGAGTTCCTATAAATAAAGTGGAATTCACACCCACCCTTTTTAACCAGAGCTATTCCTTCCCTTTTCTGCTGTACCAGCTGCAATCTTTCCCTCCACATCCCAAAGTCTCTCTGCATCTACATCTTTTGAAGGATCAGAGAAGCCACTCCAAAATCCGGAAAAACAAAGGCACTCTCCTTTTCATGCACACTAATGTTCAGTACTACACACATTACACTAATTCACCAACTCCTAAAGTGTTAAAATCAACCGCTAACCTACGGTTACTCAATCATCATTCTCTCCAACTTTCTGTAATACATTGTTAATAATTGCTTCATCAAGGTTACTGTCTTTTATTATGAAGATGCTTCAGGCGTTTGGCAATAAGTCCATATTCTGACAATAAGTTGCTATAAAGCAAAAGCATTGGAAACTCTAATGTGCTAACCCCTTTTTTTAATGTAGTGTAGTATTGCCAATAATTCTCATCACTTGTCATCCCCACGAGAGGGGAGGGGGGAGCAAATCAGCAAACTTTCTTCCTAACTTTCTTGTCTGTGTTTCCTTACATTGATGCATTGATTACAAAGTTGGCAAAGAACAGGAGAAAGCACTGATCCCCACATCAAACCAACAGTTTGCTAGCTCTCCAAGCCGCCCAGACTAGGAAACTTTACAAACCATTGCAAACTCGATGCTTTACAGATGAAAACTGAAGGAGCCTTTTGCATTTCTACAACTTTGTGAAGCAAAAGGGAAGAAAGTTTGAAGATGGGATTCAAGCTTGCAGGAGGTTAAAGTAGTAATAATACTAACAGACAACAGCAGCAAAGCAAGGAAACCCGGAACAGGTCCTCTAAGCCAATTAAAAACTTAAAAACTGTCATAAAAAAACAGAAGGACTTACATGATCGGCTAAATTTGTGGAAGATCCTGAGAGTTCTTCATGGTCTGACTTGGAGCTGCCATCCCTTTCATCAATAACGAGGTCTATTGGCATTTTTCCTTTCAAACAACTAATGTACCGATGGCAGAAATTATCACACAATTCATGAACCTGAAAAGAATAACGAGAATAATAGGATCAATAATGGCTAAATATCGTGTTCCGGCGCCTTTTTTTTTTTTTTGCTTTTTTTTTTTTTTTTTTTTTGGTAACAAGTTCAACCCTCTGATCTACTTCACAAGTAACTCTAATTAAGGGGGACAATAGTTGAAGGCAAGGAAACAATAGAGAAATTGTTGCAGCACATATTATTCTCTAGAGACTTGCTGCAGCAACAAGTTAGAGAGAGAGATAGTGGGCTCGGACTTGAATGCTGAAGAAAATCGGATTTGGTGATAACATCGGAACACTGGGAGCTGGACCCAGGTGGTATCTCTGGAGCATACACATCTCAGACAGGTACAACTAGTCACTCGGGACGGGATCAGTTTAAACCGGGGCTAAAAAAAGGTCTAAATGGCCGGGAGCAGTAAAATGAAGCTACTTGCTGAGGTTGTGGGAAGAGCCATTCTTGTCCCAGGGCACAGCCCCTGCCCACGCCTCGCAGGGGCCCCTGTCTCTTCCAAACATTTAGTCCTTGCTTGGGGTTAATGTGCCTGCCAGAGCCGGAGAGGAGAACGAGTGGTTTCATTTCTTTTGGTTAAACACAGTATTTCTGAGTGGGAAAAAGAGCTTCTACTGAGGAAAGGGGTAAGAAGGATGAAAGGGGTTTAATATTTAATATTAGTAAATATTGAAATTATACACACGCACACAAAAAGGGAAAAAAACCGTCTGGGCATTTGTGTCGGGTGTCACATGCTCTGATGGCACAGGTTACAGTGTCACAATGCATTACCCCTATCTTCTCTGCCCGTGTTTACAAGTCAGCCCAAACAGTCGGGAGGAAGGCAGCTGGGGAATGGCATGCCCCCCGCCCACCTCCGTGGCTCTTACCTTTTCTAATTCCAAAAGATGAAACCTTAGTACTTGTATTGCTTGGATCATCTGCAAGAAAGTTTTGAGCAAGGGGTTACGTGGGAGACAGGAGCACGGGGGCTGGGCAGAGCCGCGAGCCCGAGTGAGAAAGGGGGAGAAGGGGATTGTCAGGGCGCGCGGTCATTATACGGGATTTTAGCTCATTGGTCACGCTTTAACAATTTTGATCAACTTTAACCTAAACACTCGATTTTTATCATATTTATTCCAGAAGAGGTGATTAGCGCTTTATTACCGCGATGTTGGAGAAAACCTCCTCCTCTCCTCGTTCCCCTCTCAGCACCCCGGCCCTCATCCCTGAGGGTTCGCAGAGAAGTCAAACACACACTCCCACCCCCACCCCCGCCCGCAGGAGAAAGGGGGGGGGGGGTGAATGTGTGTTTGAATAGTTTGGCATCTTCTTTACAAGCGGATTTAGGCACTTTGAATATTGAAATCGTTCACATTAGCAGAAGAATTACATTAGAAATCTCCAGCTCTCTCTTCTTAAGCAGTTACTTCCTTCACTTTAGCTTCCCGTGGCTTTCAAACTCAGCTTTGCAATGCATTGGGGCTTGAGACTTTGCTCTGACTGGCTCTAAGAATAAAGCTCTTTGAAGCCCCTTGACGGCAACTTGCCGACCGGCCGGCGCCCCGCTCCCATGCCGGCGCAGCCCGGTGCCCGGCCCGGCAGCCGCTGCCCCGCCGCAGTGCCCGGCCCGGTCCCGGAGCGCAGGAGGGCGCCTGCCGGCAGCGGGCGGAGGGGTCGGGAAGGGCGAGAGGGGAGTGCGGTGGAAGAGGGAGCAGGCCTTACCAAATTGTCCAACTCTGGATTTGAAGAAAAAAGTGGTTTTTCGGCGCGGACCTGCAAGAAGAAGGAAAAGCGGCGTGAACTACAGCTGCTGTCTTTGCCCCCGTAACCGGATCGTCCGAAAGAGGAAAATCCCTTTGACAAAACCGGCCGGTACCAAAATCCGGCTGAAGGCCCTGGGTCACCGAGCTGTGGAAAGAAGCCCGCACCGCTCCTGCCGGTCCGGCACTGAGCCGGCCGCCGGTCCCACGGCAGCCTTCTCCTGTGGGTCCCCTGCCTGTTTCCCCTCCCGCTCCCTCTGCCTCCAAAACCACAGCTACCTTTCCCTATGGCCAATGCAGGAGGGCAAGACCAGGGAGTCCCAGCCCGGCAGCGTGGAGGGGCTGCCGGCAGCGGGGGGAGGTCAGGGCCAGCCGGGCCACCAGGGCTCACCCCCGCCCCGCCGGAGAGGGGGCGCGGGGGGAAAGGGAGGCTGCCCCTGCCAGCACCCGGCCGTGTGGGTCCAGGCTCTGAGGAGGCGGCGGGAGCGCTGGTGAGGGTCGGGGGAGGGGGGAGAGGTGCCGGACCTGTTTAGCGAAGACGGCGATGTCCTCGTTGAAGGAGTCGGAGGAGCAGACGTCCCCGCCGGCCACGCCGGGCTCCCGGGGCGTGCAGGTCGCCAGCTCGCACTTCTCAAAGACCAGAGCTAAGAGGGGGAACAACGGGTGCCTACCGGGCGGTGGCACACAAAGAGAGGGGAGGGGGTGGGGGAGAGGGGGAAAGAAGAGCTGTAATCAACAAGTTTTTTTTGTTGTTGTTGTTGTTGTTGTGTTTTTTTTGTTTGTTTGTGGTTTTTTTTTTTTTTTTAATGCACGGACACACAGACACCGACACACGGACACAGCCACACTCTGCAGTCTCGCACTAATGCCCCGGGCAGAGCAGTGGAGAACCAGACTTTGAAATAAAAATACTGGTTTTGGTGGTGAGCTGGCTGTTGTTGTTTTGTTTGTTTGTTTGTTTGTTTGTTTGGTTTTTTTTTTTTAATTTTGAAATTGTTATGCCCGAACCACATTCCCCGTGCAGTCCTCGCCGACGAGGACAAAAGTGACCTCTCTAAACGCACAAGGCACCGAACATGCTCAGCGGCAGCTCAACTGAGAATGTTACACTTTTGCCACAGCTTAAAATACCGCAAAACCTGGAAGATCCCATCCCTACCCTCCAGCTATGACCTAAAACGAGAGTACAGCAAAGCAAACTGCAAACTACTTAATACGTAATTTTATTTTTCAAGGGGCCTGCTAACAAAAATGTGGTGAAGTTTCCTGGCTTAGGAAGCACACCCAAGTAAAATACCATCTGTCCAGATAAGTGAGCTGGGGAGGGGGTGGAGGAAGGGAGCACTTCGCGAAATATTTTCCCATAGTTGGTGTAGTCAGAAAAAAAAAAAAATTATCTGCGTGCTAAGTAGTAAGCATGCATTTGTTTCTTTTCCCCTTTGGTGTCTGACCAAGGCCCCACACTCTGTCATAGATGTTACTAGCTCTCATTTGAGGATCAGTTAGTATTTTTTCCAAAAGGCACCGGAGGGAATCGGTGCAGGCTTGAGTTTTGCTGGGTATGGGTTTCTTTTCCCTCATGTTCTTTCTTTCTCAAATAGAAAATTCAGCTCATTGTCCCCAAATGTATTTATGTCTTCTGTCTCTGGGAAGAGCTGTTTGCAAGAAGTAAATCCCTTTTATTCTTACTACCTTCCGCGATGTGAATAGCTCTTTATTTACAAAGTTGGAAGAGTGGTATTATGGCACAGAGAACACCAGAACAACACTTCTCCAACTAAAATCCAGAGCAATGAGAGTCTCTAACTCGTAAGTGGGGCCTTTCCAAGAAATTTTAAAAAACCCCACGGGTAAGAAAAGAACCCCCCCACCGCCCCCCCCAAAAATCCACAAAATAGAAAAAAACCGAATAAATAAAAAAGAAAAATGGAACGACAAGGAAACACTACCTCTCTCCAACCCAGCCTCTCTCCCCAAGAACTCTGTTTTCCAGCACCCATTTCCCGTGGGTGCTGGCACCTCAGCCGAGTCAGGCTGGGATCGCCCTCGTCCCGAAATCGCCCTCATCCCGAGATCGCCGGCCACGGCAGTGCCACCGCGCGGGTCTCCCTCCTGAGCGGGCTGCTGGGGGCTGCCCTGCCGCCGTCTTCCCTCCGGAGTCTCCGGGCTCCCCCCGCCCCGCTCCGCTCCGCGGCCCGGCTGGCCGCTGCCGCCGCGGCCCCGCGGGAGCTCCCGCTGCCCGCCCCGCTCCCGCTCCTGCCCCGGCCGCTCCGCGGGCACCAGCGCTGCGAGCCGGGCCCTGGCGCCGGGCGGCCCCGCGGCACCTACCCGTAGATCGCATCCTTGTCCCGCTTGAGAGCGTCGTTGACAGCGGAGCCCATGCTGGCCGGCATGACATTGGGGTGCGGGGCGTGGGCGCCGTAGTGCTGTCCGGCGTGGAGCGGCGGCCCATGGTTGAGGTGGTGCACCGGGGGGATCGGCCGGGGGGCGTGGGGGTCCCCGTACATGGACGCCGGCACCCCTACTCCGTCCATCCCGCCGTAGTGGGGCAGCTCATCGTACTGTCAAAAAGCGGGCCGGAAGAGAAGAAAGAAAAAGAAAGAGGAGAAGAGAGGGGGGAATAAAAAAACAAACAAACAACAACAACAAAAGTCAGAAGAGAGTAAAGCACCCGGACAGACACAAACAGAGCAAAACAAAACAAGAACAGCCACAACAGAGAGAGTAATGCTCAAAATGAAATCAACTGGGACCGGGAGCAAGGGCTGGAAGGGCTGAAGGAGGAGTGGGGGTGCGAGAAGAGGCAAAAGGGGAAAGTGTGTTTGCCTGAGTGCGTGGGGGAAGATGGTCCTCTTCAGCACAGGCATGAGAAACCCTAACAAGGAAACAGGGATGAAAAGGAAGGAAACGGAGGAGAGAAACTAGAGTTACTCTGCATTAGAAAAGAAGAAAAAAAAAATAAACAAGCAGAATCAAAACCAACTAGATAAATAAATCAACACTAGAAACGAGAGAGGAAAGGTAGGGTGTATCGGGAGGAGGGGGGTAGATAAAGGGGGAAATAATCTGAAAGTTACCAGAAACATTATTTAGTGGCAATTCCCCTTGTCCTTGTCACAGCCAGAGACCAAAAAAAAAAAAAAAAAAAAAAAAAAAAAAAAAAAAAAAAAAAAGAAGCAGCTATATGTGTATACATATATATACATTCGTATATACACAGACACACATATGTATTTCTTAGTCTTTGCTAGGCAGCAGCAGTAGCGGCGGCGGCAGCAGCAGCAGCAAGCTTTCCCCTGTGAAACCCGTGCTACTGAGCAGGCAGAGAGCAGGGAATTCGCGCTGCTGGGGAAAAAGCTAGAGAGGAAAAAAGCGTGGAACAATTGCAGAGAGACACACACACAGAGACACTCATGCACACACACAAAAAGCCAGCGAATAATTTTTGCTGCTATTTTTTAATAGTGGCCGCCATCATCATCAGCAACAGAGGAGAGCAAATCGGACAGGCCCCTCTTAAGAGAGGATTTATATATAGGTAAGTGTTGGAGATTTAAACCTACCCTTTGCGCCATCAGTCTGCGCTCCAATAAACTCCTGGATGTGTCGTATATTTAATATCCCAGTCCAGCAAAGAAAGTGATTTAGAGTGAAGAAGATTCCTTTTTTTTTTTTTTTGCAACCCACTTATAGACTTCTCCTATCCTCCAATATGGGTAAATAATAGTAATAACAACAACAATAACAACAACAATATATAAAAAACAGTCAAGAACCACGATGAATTTGTGTTTTCTTCTTTTTTTCTGTCTCTTTCTCTTTCCTTTTTCTGTCTCTCTTTTTCCTTTTTTCTTTCTCTACGCAAAAAAAAAAAAAAAAAAAAAAAAAAAAAAAAAAAAATTGTCAAGCCCCCAAACTGAAGGTTACGATCGGCCCGTCAGCAACCCACATGTAACCAAACTGTCGTGTCTCATGGCTTTTTGCCACTCCAGCTGTCAATCAAAGCCAGGGAATGTCAAGGTAGTGAATGAATGATGGTTGATGATGATGAAGAAGAGAGGAGGAATCTTTTTAACCCCGGTTTCTTCTTCCAGTAACTCCGTGCTCGGGTTTTGCCTTTTAGGATCGCTTATAGGGTTGTTGGTTTTGGTTTTGTTTTGTTTTTTTCAAAGTACTGTGAAGGGGGGTGGGGAAAGATGCGAAGAAAAATTGAATAGTTTGTAAAGCCCGGACTTCCCCCTCTCTCCTTTTTTTTTTTTTTTTTCCTCCCGGCAGGTATTTTGTCTCCCTCTCTCCCTCACTCCCTGGGATGAGTGAGTGTCAGTAAGTGTTGGCAGGTTGGCTGCCGGCTGCCTTATAGAAGAGGCTCAGTTTTGCGGCGCTGATCGGCGGGAGAATGAAGTGACGGAACCCGGAAGTAGTGGTGGCCATAGCCAGTCCTGCAGCGCGGCGGCGGCGGCGGCGGGGAGCGGCGGCGGGGAGCGGCGGCGGCGG
>NW_024512543.1:1086084-1138584 GCF_017590135.1 Pyrgilauda ruficollis
CAGAAGGCTCCGGGCCCGCGCGCCCGGCCCCGGCCCCGGCCCGCCGGCACGGCAGCCGGGCCGCCTCCCGCCGACCGCTCATTGTGCCGCTGCGCCGCTGCTAAAAATTAATTTTCCGGGGCATGGAGAGAACGCCTCGTTCAAACCCTGTTGGGCACCGCTCTTCATTAAGTGATCGCTGCTATCAAACACGCTCTGGATGTCTTGAAGGGGGGGGGGGAGGGCGGGGAGAGGCGGAGGGAAGAGGGGGAAATCCCTTTTAGTTTTGCGATTAGGCTGCCAGGCTTTGTAAAGGGCTTAAAAACAAAGTCATGCTCAGTCTTTTGTAGGAGAGATCCAGATGTTATGTAGATTTCTGTTTGCATGTTCGTTTCGAGCGGCTCCGGCGGCGAGCGCAGCATTTACGTGTGTGTGTTGCTGGACTTTAGCGTTTATCGACGTTGCGCTTGTGGAATGTATGCTGGAGTATTAGCTCGGTAATGCCTTCTAATGGTAGTGCTAATTACAGTGGGGTTATTTAGCAAATTAAGAGAGATGATGCACCCCCCCCCCACCCTTGAGTACCAAATGAACTTTTCCGAGCACACAGGCACACACGCACACACACGCGCGCGCGCGCGTTAATTTTGGTGCGTTTCTCTCGCCCAATCACTTCGCTGAAGCTACACCATGCCTTACCTCAGAGCAGTCAATTACCAAAGCTACCCGGGATCATCAATCATGGGGGATGCTTGAAGTTTAGGGGAGGAGCGATGGTCAAACTATCGATTGCTGCAGTTTTGTCCTCCCCAACCCCCCACCCTCGTTCACGGTCCCCTGCACATAAAATCTAAAACAGACTATCCCGTTAATAGTGGAATTTATCAATGATTATGTACCCGTTTGTGAATGTGGCCTCATACATAGATGGCTTTTGAAAATACACGGCAGAAAATATATTATTCCGTTAGATATTGGTTTGGTTTGCTTTTCGTGGTGATGACGATGCTTTTCAGAGGTTTGGGGGTTTTTTTAACTTTAAGAAAATGACTCAAGGGGTAGTTACAGATATTTGGCCTGATTTTAATAGGCAAAGGGAATGAGCTCCAGAGGTCAATAAACCCCTCCAAAATGATGAATGATTGAGTACCTGTGATGATGATAGTGATTACCGGAGCAATTAAACAGTTTGATTAAATGAGCCATCATAACAATGATGTCTGCGGGAAATCAGCCCTCACGTATAAAGAAAGATAGTGTGGAGAGCTGACAAACGCCAGTGGGCATTCCTGCATGTTCCGCTAGCGCCGAGCCCTGCAGAGCAGGGCTGTATTTACAAATATGAGGGGAATACGGAGAAAAGTCCCTCTCCTACTTACAGACAGAGTTGCACCCTGCTTAAAACCCGCCAGAAGCCGGAGAGCAGACACGGGTTGTTTTTTTTTCCTAGAGGATCTCCTCCAAGATTAAAGCTAGTCCTAAGAGCAACCGAATTGCTGTGACTGACTTTCACGGGACTGTAAAGAGAGGTGAGTAGAAGAGCCCTTAGTATGTAGATCTCTTTCAAGCAGTGGTTAAGTCAATTCATTTCGCAGGGAAAAAGCCAGTCTTCTTGTGCAGTATTTTATACTCTGTCGTATAAATCGGTAACGTAATTCAAGATATTCATGGTAATGAATGCTTGGCTAATCCTTTGGGTGCGCGGAGACCTACAGAGCAGTAGGTTATGCAAATCCTTTCCTACTTTTACAGCTGTAGTTTTCTAGCAGATTTTTTTTTTTTAAGAGATCTAGTCATGGGTGAATGTTATTTGTTTTTTTTTTTTCTTCTTTCTTCCCCGTCCCTTCCCCCGTTCTCCCCCCCGCCTTGCCCCAAAGATGCCAGATTTCTCAACTTGCATGGAATCATTTGCTTGTGATGCAGCCAGCTTAGAGGACGTGGTTCAAATATTTGTAGCCTCCAAACTTGTTTTTTAACCGTGGCAGTGCAAACCCAGAGCCTTGTCTCTTGAGATGTAGAAATGTGCCTCTTTTAAAATAGTTTCAGTGTCACCAAAGACGAGGTCTTTCCTTATAAACTGGCTGTGCAAAAGGAATCTGGCTACATTTAAGGCTCCATGCATTTTTTTAGACCTCAAGCTCTAAGAGAAGTTCATCAGTTTTCTTCTCGGAAAAAAAGTTAGATTACTTGGCTCCCACAGAATAAATAATTTTATTGCTTAGAATATAATTTTAGACCACTTTTTTTTTTTTTTTGCTAATTCTATTTTTCACAGAAGTCTCTGTAGATCTCAGCTGCCCTTACTAAGAAATTCTAAGAAAACAGACTAAAATCAAAGCTGAAAAAAAAGCAGCCAAAGACTTGTGCAGTGTTCAATGCTGCTCCTTTCAATTGTTTAATTTTTTTCCCCCTCCTAAACTAATTAACCCCCTGCGTTGTCTTGCCCTGCTGTGCATGTTTGTAATCTGGGACAGGGACCAACTTTTAAAAATTATTTTAACTTGACAGAAAGTGAAATTTCATGTAGTAAATTAAGATCTTTCATGTTCCTCCTGTGTCTTTTTTTTTTTTTCCACGTGAAGAGAGTTGAAGCCTTTTTCCTCATCACTATCCCAGTGGATTAAAGCACACAGAGAGCGTGGTTTATAAAGCGCTACAGTTTAGCCATTAAAAAGGGATCTCAATTTAGCGCCCTTAAGTGAATGTACTCATCTATTAACAAAGATGCTGTTGGGAACTCGGAGGAAAATGGGATACGTGCATGCAGGGAGTGAGGGCTTTCACATACTTAGGTGATTTTTTTTTTAACCTCCCACAAAAAAAGTAATTCGGAAAAATTAAAATGGCTAATTTCCATTTCTCCTGCATCACTTCCAGAGCGAGGGCTGTTTTCAGGAAAAGTGTGAGATAGATACGAGTCGTGGTGGTGCCTGGTTTATTCCTTTTTTTTTTTTTTTTTTTTTGATAGATCGGCTCAAAAGTCCAAAGAGAAATGAGGTGTCCGGTATGGAAGTGCATCTCAGTCAACCGCCAGCTCCTTTTGCCGAGGCTGGAAATGGTTTTAACAGGCGGTAAAATTTCATCTTGTGGTGTCAAATTGGGGTCAGTTTGGGGTTAGCGCTCTCAGTGTCCGAGCAGGAGCTGTCCAGCTGTGTGGGGATTCATTAAGGGCAAAAGATCCGTTTCAAGAAAAACAATACAAAGACAATCAGAAGGCTAAAGATCCTCTTCAAATCGCATTTTACAAGTGCACCAGAACAAATATGGATGCTGAAACCTATTCCCTTCAAACTCCCAAATCGGCTTCTTAGCCCTCGGAGGGAGCGAGAGAGAAAATCCTCTAAAAGTTAAGAAGAGTCTGTTTTCAATCAGCCTTTCCGAAGTGTGGCATCTTAGTCCTTTGCTGGCTTTGAGACATGCCTCTCTTGCTTGCTCTTTACATCTCTCCCTCCCTCCCTCTCTCTCTCTCTTTTTCCACAGCCTTGCAAAAACGGGTGGCACAACAGGTAATATTTCAGATTTCAAGAATAAATCCCAGCGGAGACCTTAAACCACTGTTTTGCATGCGCGTGTGCTCCTATCACAAGATTTAATGCAAATAGAAAGTTTTTAGGGGGAAACAAGCCATGCTTGCACGAAATCCTATTGTACCCTGTAGGAAATTTTGAGCTCTCCTTGTAGGTGATCCTCCGGTCCGATGGGTAATTTAGGTTAGATTTACTTTCCGGTTCTTAGCACTTGTGGAAAGCACCTATTGCTAATCTGGTTTATTAAATTCGCATGGTTTAAATCCTCTTAACGTCCCTACATCTGTTAGGACAATTGACGCCTTGCTACAGGGACAAATAACTTGAACCTTAATCTTGTTTGTAACTTTATTCAATGTTTGTTTGTTTGTGTGCTGAGTTCAAGTATTTTGGAGGATGCCATTGTGTTCGGTAACGCGTAGACTGCATTT
This sequence comes from Pyrgilauda ruficollis, assembly GCF_017590135.1. NCBI lineage: Eukaryota > Metazoa > Chordata > Aves > Passeriformes > Passeridae > Pyrgilauda > Pyrgilauda ruficollis. The sequence goes on from NW_024512543.1 coordinate 1,090,022, forward strand.
GAAAGCAAAACTCCTCAGACGGGTTAAGGATATCACGGAACACAGTGAAAAATTTAGCATATTCGAACTGGCTTTTTATCTCGTACTATCATACTAGGCAATGTGTCATAATTAATGAAGAAAGCAATCGTCTTCTTAAAATGTGGACGCGGGACATCACCGTGACACCGTGGTGAAATTCACGTGAATTTTACTTTTTGTTTTGCTTGCAAGGCGAAGTGTGGAGTTTAAATAGTACCTTTTTCTTTTTATAATCAGGATTGTGCCTCAGTTAAATTCCTACCCCCAAACCCGCTCGTTACCACACTCTCCTTTGCCCTTACGGTTGCTTTTTACAACTTCAGTCACTTTTTATTCGTCTCAGCACTCTTTGATTCGCCTCCGACTTCCCGCAGCTGCAAGGCTTTCGAGGTCCCATCTCGGGTGCCCCTGTGAAATCATGCACGTTTTAGCTTCTGCAGATCACTGGGTTCATTTAGCTCCTCACCCTGATCCCCCCGTCTGCCAGTGGTGTACTTCGCTTTTCAGTAATGTATTATTATTTGTCGAAAATCTTTCTAGTCCTGAAAGTCAATGGTAGCCCATCCCGGTGAACTTTTCTTGACCTCGACTGCGGTATGACTGAGATCTTTGGGAGCTGGATTAGGAGGAGGTCCATATACTTACCTGTTACTTCGCTTTTTACTCGTTCTTCCACCCCTCCGCCCTTTTTTTCAGGGGGAAAAACCCCAACCCCGCACGAAACGAGCGCTCTGGGTTGGTCCTGCCCTGCGGAGCCGCTTTCTGCCCGGGCGGGCGGGCCGCGGCGCTGCCCCGGCGGGCGCTCCATCCATCCATCCATCCATTCATCCATCCGTCCATCCATCCATCAGCAGCCCTCTAGCGCTATCTGGCGGGGCTCCAGCACAGCCCGGAGCCGCCGCGGGGCCGGCAGCGGGGCTGGCTCCGCGGCCGCACAGCCCTCGGGCCCGGCTCGGCGGCTCCCGCGGGACGCTGATGGGGTAACCCCAGTGCCGGGTTCCATCCCTGAGGGGCGAAACCGGCCTGGGAAGGGGCATAGAGATGAATCCCTTCGCGTTTGTCCGGCTTGTGTCATGCGGGTGGGTGTGGAGCACTACAGTCAAAGAGATGAGGCTTTTTTTTTTTTTTTTTTTTTTTTTTTTTAAATTATGTTATTTAGGCTGGAATGTTTGTAAAAGTGGAATGTTTGTAAAAGTGGAGACCATAAGCAGTCGACGTGTATTTCCATCACACACCAGAGGGGGAAAAAAAAAAAAAAAAAAAAAAAAAAAGAAAAAAAGAAAATAATTACAAACCTGTTAGGGTTTTCCACTAATACTGTTTGCGCTGGATAGTCAAAAATCTAGTTTGCAATTGTTCGAAGAATCCCAAAGTATGAAAAAAATTTAATCTTTCCGGTATAACATGGTAACCAAAAGGACAGTTAGGGCAAAGTAAATGGCTTTAGTCTGATATCAGAGAATCCACAAAGGCTTCAAACTCTGCTCAGAGCTCTGCTCTAGCTCACTCAAAATATCCCCTTTTGTTCTCCAGCTGCCTATAAAACTCCAGAAGAGGAGCGCTTTAATTTGTACACTGGAGTTCTCGGTCCGGAGAGAACAATATACTCCTACCTCTTTTGAAATGATCCGGAGACTCTCACAACACACAGGCAATCACTCGAAGCATGAATTTCCTGGTTTTTTTTTTTTTTTGGTTTTTTTTTTTTTTCCCCCCCCAAGAACTGCTCGGCCCATTGTTTGAAGTGGGATTCAGTGCAGAGCCCAAAGAGAAAAGGAAAAAAAAAATCCTGAGAGCCCGGTTTGGTATTGCACAGAGAGAGAGCTGACAAAATATTATAGCGTGTTTCCTAGAAGTACATGGTGAGAGTCGGCGGTGTGTTCCCGAAAAGAGGTTGCTTTTTATTTCCACCACCACCCCCCTCAAGATTGTGATCGTCTTTGTATGTCTTTCTTTTGATCCCACAAAGAGAATGCAATACACATATATGTGTTTGCTCTCCATACAAGAAATGCCATACAATGGAATATGTGGCCGGTTAGTCCTCATAATGCTTAGTTTTGCTGTAATTAATTGAAAACAGTTATTAGGTCGTCATTGGCAATAGCGTAAATAATTGCAGCAGATTTTTACTTAAAATTGACCGGTCATAGAGTGATAGATCGATTCGAGGTATAAAAATGATGTATCAAAACATCAATGTCGATTATTTGAAATATTGTAGTCGAATCTTTTTATTGCTTCATCGGTTAAGTGTCTGAAAGTGCTGTGTTCCAACATATATTTATGTTGTCAATACTGTCAAAACTGTCAGTTTTATTACGGTGGATTTGTAATACATTTCGGATTTGCTCATTTACATAAAATGTCCACCTCAGATACCCCTCCTTTTCTCCATCTCTGGAAATCTGTGTCAGTTTAATGAAAGGATTCAAGACTCATACCTGAAGAGGGAAAAAAAAAAAAAAAAAAAAAAAGAAAAAGGAAAGCAGGAAAAAAAAAAAAAAAAAGGAGGTGTCCCCCCATTATGTCCAATTTTAACATCCGTTTGGAAAGCTTGGGCTATTTCTGACTCGCCAAAAGAGGGAATTCCTCCCCCCTTCCCCCTCCCTCCCCCGGCCCCGCTTATTTCCCCAGTAGAATTTAAACACTTTTCTACTCTCACACCTAGATTAAACCCTCCAGGAGAATTGGGAAATTGTACAGGGTTACAGTGATTACCCAAAGTACACCTGTGAGTGCCACAACCTTCCTAAAGAGAGCAACAACCCCCCGAACCACGCACACACACACGGGGGTTTGAATCCTGCTAGAAAGAAGGAGACAAAAGGAGCAATAAATAAGTGTGATCCTTTCCTAACGGTTTGTAACCCAAAGGGAAAAAAGCAAACTGTAAGCACTATTGGGCATTTGATGCCCCCCGCCCCTATTTTTATCAGGGTCTGATCGATGTGATTATTCCCCTTAACTGTAAGCAGTGATTTTTTATTAGCATGATCTCAGGCAACTCTCTAATTTTCTCCAGGAGCCCAGCTGAGGGATAAAGAAACTCAGGAATAAATAAATAAATAAATAAGTCCATTTGCACAATAAATTCTCTTAGATAGAACAGTGAAATTAGGCAAGTAACTTTATTTCCCCCTCCTTTCCAAGGATGAGGGTGTTTAAAGGTGTTGGTGAGATGGACCTGAGGGGTATGTGGATGGGTTTCTTTCCCCTTCCCCCTTTCCGCAAACCCCCCCCCCCCCCCCTTCCCCCCGGGATATCTGTGTTTAAATAGATGCTGAAGAGATTTCTGAGTTCACGGGAAAGAAGGAAGGTTAGTTAAGGGAATGGCAGCGCGCCTGGCAGGTATTTTAATGACTGTCCCTTCCTTTGAACACTTTCAATTTCTTTGCTTCTTGTACAGAATATGCTTCCCAAACCAAGTATGATTTCTGTTGTAACTCTCGTGTGTGATTGTGATCCCTTCTGAGGTAAATTGAGAAGTACGCTGCGCAAAAGGAGGAAATCGCCCCTGGGGTGCTTTGTTTACTTTGGTTTGTAAAATCCTGCTAGGAGATGGTTTCCTCAGTGTGTGGCAAGTGTTTCTTCAAGAAATTCATCAGCCCTTCTACAATTACTTCGAGCTCCGAGGGAAGAAAGCTGCCATCACTTTCTCACATCCCAAGGTGTTGCATGGGGGAGAGAAGAAAAGGCTGGAGCATTTAATTATAATGGGGAGGGGGGTGGGGAGAGCGGATGCTGCAGAAAGCCGTCCCAAGCCTGTACCTGGAAAAGAAAAACCTGCAAGGGTATCCTTGGGAAGCGTGTGCCATTTAGACATGGGGAAAAGTACCCCGTCTTGTGCAGTAATTAGTCTGAACAATAAACATAATTGGAACAAAATCAGTTGGAAGTTTCTGCGTTTTTAATTACGTTTCATTTTGTGGTAAGCCGTAAAATTATGAATGCCTCTCAATTAAACACTATCCACTTGTAAAGCATTTAACAACAATTATTCCTTAATCAGTTGGAATGTTAGCCACAAATGATGCTGTTAAACATCAAAGGGACGCCTTAGACGTTACCTTTTAGTCATAAGTAAGAGGATTAATTTCTATAATTAGAGGGGATAAATATGTGCATAAATAAATCTAATTTTTTACACGTTCTCATCCTGTCTGGGAGTGGCGAGGATCTTTGACATTGCTCGCAGTCCCAGCTGTCCCTGGTCGGAGGGGACCCGGGAGCAGCGAGGTGAGAAGACCCCCGCGGGGAGCCCCGATCCTGCGCGCAGCTCCTCGGCCGCCGACCGGTCCCCGCGGCCGCTCCAGGGCCGGGGCTGGGGCTGGGGTTCGTGCCCACCACGGACAAGGGGCTTCGGGCAATTTACTTCCCTACTCGGCTTTTATTTACCTGGGGTTTTTTGGGATTTTTTTTTACGGTACCTGTGGTCTACCTGGCGGTTCATTTCCCGTGGGCGCAATTTGCTGTGCCCAAACGGAGCTCTAGATTTGAGTCGAATACTGCAAATAAAATTAGCATGACCTTGATTACACCCCGTATGAATATCTCATTTACCTAATGACTTTATGTCACGTACGCAGAGGGTCAATTTCCTTTTAACCTTTCCCATTGCTGCAGTAAGCATTCTTTTGTAATCAATGGCTGTTTGAATAATCAATTCGCATTTTATGATCCCTGACAAACTCAATATACGTGTGCCTGTTTTCAGCAAAGCAGCCGGCCCCGCTCCGCGCCGTTTCCACGTCCGAAGAGTTTGCGGCGGGGTTTCCCGGCTCCCCGGGGAGCCGCCCGGGCCCTGCGGGCTCCGCGGACGCTGCGCGGGGCCGGCAGCTCCCGGCCCGCTCCGCTCCGCACCGCGCCCGCCCCGCGCAGCGCCCGCCGCCGGGCCGTGCCACCCCGGGAGAACGCGCCCCGCACAAAGGCGCCGGCCAGCACCCCCCCGCACCTCTTTAGCGCTGGCAATTCCGCGCGTTTTCCCACTAGCTCAATCCGAAACATGCGGCCTTCCCGCTTTCTGCCTCGTTCTCCTTCTTAGGAATGTGCGCAGCAAAAAGCCCGTCTCCCGGGACAGTACCCTGTTTTTGTCTTTGCTGGGACCACCGGCCGTGGCAGGACGGTTTCCCCGGCTCTGCAGCCAAGGGCAGGCGGCCGCCCTGTAGCCCGACCTCCTTGACCATTGCTGAGAGGAGCCAGGTGTCCTCGGCCACGTCGGCACCTGTGAAACCTGGAATGAGTCCTTGCCTCAGCCTCACTGTACTGCTGACGTTCGGAAGCCTCGCTCACGGCCACCAGCCCTCTTTTATTGCTTCTCAGTCGCCTCCAAACCGTGGGTCGGCAAAGTTGTCCCAGAAGCGCAACCCACAAGCACAACTAAAGTGCAGAAGTGTATGTGGAAAGGAGGGGTGTTACGGCAAGCTGAACTTTGCAAATGTTTTTTCTATAAGTAGCTCACGTTTGCTGTGATCTATGGTGTGAATTGGGAACTGAGACTTATTGCAACCCCGTTCCCTCTATTGGATAATTAATGCTGATTCATAGCAGGTTCTACCTACGAATGTGTGTTTCGTTTTTCTCTGCAGAGTCCATGGTTCTTTGGTATGTTGTTATTCCCTGAAAGGTAATTGCACTTGATATTCTCTCGGGGAAGGCTCATTAGCCAAGGGCAGGGTGGCGTTGCCAATCTCAGTCTCTTTCAACAATTCAAAGCAAACATTTGCCCCAGAGGTTCAGTACAACGCTCCCAGCTCACAAAACAGTTCTTGGGTACAACATTTCTCTTAAAAAGCCTTGGGTATATATATATTTTCCACCCAAGCAGGAAGAATTTTAGTTTAGGGGGTTTTAGATTTACCCTTCATTGTAAGTGGTCAAAGATACACAAGAAGATTAGACACATTGCCTTGGATTGCAGGACTTTGCCCTTCCTTTTATAAATAACCAGGACACAACCCTGGATGAAACAGTAGAAAAGGTACCACATCTCACACTCCTCTATATTCAGTTTCTTACGCTCTCTTAACATTTACAAAATGCATGTCAAAAACACTTTTCTACTGCCCACCATTACAGACCTATATTTGACTTCTTTCTCACCCATGTCTGCCATCATCTCTAACTCCTTTCATCTCTCCTGCTAAATTAATTACCTCACTAATGGAAGGCAATGAAACTCAGGTATAAGGTAAGTTAGGGAACATAGAGTTGTTAATACATACAATTTTATGAAGGTGAATCCTCCATGATTGTTCTAATTTTATTTTTTTCCCTCTGTTGCTCATAATTTCGAAAATCTTATTCCATTTGTGTCTTGTCAGTCTGAGCAGGATGATTCACAGGAACACTGCAGAGAAGATCCCATTCTCACAGAAGAAAATGGTCCCCACAGGAGAATAAAGACACCGAGCGACAACATCTAGACTTAACAAGTTCTCAGACATCACTGTGTTTTCCATGTTGAAATAAAAGGATCTAGGAATTTTTATTTATGGTGAATTAGATGGGATATTCTCCTTGGTAATGGCTTTAAAGGGCAGACACTGGTCTGAATTCCAAATAATAGGCCCTGTGTCTAAAATGTACATCTAACCATCTTACTGCATTTACATACTTTTACTTACCATGATTTTCCTGTCACTAATAGCCAAGAACTCAAAAAGCAAAACTCATCGATGCTGAATCACCGCTGACTTTAATGTTAGTACATTGTCCTACACTGTGACTATACAACAAACAGCTCTAAAAGACAAGACACATGTCACCAGTTTTAATTCTCACTGACCAGAAGGGCTGGCAATCATTCCATACACCTCACCTATTAAGGGGACCACAAGTTCATAGAAAAACACCTCAGCGCTGAGAATCTCTGTCAACAATGTTTTCCATGCTGGCAGTCTTCAGTATCAAGTCTTAACCTGTCCCAAAGTCCCAATGTCTGAAGGAGAACATGGATGGAGGACACAGGACAGAATTCTGCACAGTAGTTTTGCAGGATGCCAAATCTGCAGGTGTGAAGTACTCAGCTTGCTGGGTCATAATGATGTAAATGTGGACAGTCCAGTTCCACCCTGCCAATAAACCCTCAGTACAAGAAAACACCAGTCCTTTAATTCATACTTTGGTGATTCAGAGTCAGGGCTTTTGTTTGACACTTTAAGTATCTTTCATGTCATGGTGGTACATTTTGCATTTTCAAAAGCATTTTTCAAGATGAACTGGCTTTTCAGTGATGAAGCATGATCAAGTTAATGTACTAATAGATTTCATTTTTAAAGTACATGCTAAATTTAAAACTCGTCTCATGCATTTATAAACCATCACTAATAGTTTTATTGATCAATGATATAAATAGCTCCCGGAGAAGCTTCTCTTTGATGTAGACAAACATAAACAACATTGAAAAAATAATACACAAGTGATTGTTCTGTATTCTTACCTTTAGGCTATATTATGATCACAATAAGACATATCTAGGCATGTGTCATACTGGATAATACTTTCTTCAGTGTTTCAGGGCACACAGCTACCTTGGACTTCACAACAGCTGAGACTTGTCATTTAAAAGCATGGTACTGGTATTAGAAAAAAACCCCAAAACTCTACTGATATATAATTATTAACCCATACGTTGAGTTTATTTAAGAATTGCTTCACATTAAATACTCAGATCCTTTTATTTCTATTATTCATGTGCCAAGCTAAAAATAAACATTTGAAATATTTTTCTCTTTTATGGAAGAGATGATGAAACTATTCATTTGAAATGAACCCTTGGATGAATGCAGCTATGTTTTCTGGGCTCAGATCTCTTATTCCCAGTTGAGAACCCCACATCATATGAAGGAATTTTGCTTCATTTTACTTCAAAACATTGACCAATGTTTTGCTTAGGCAAACATCACAATATGTTCATTTGGGCTTTTAATTTCATTACTCTTGATGTGTTACTGATCACCTATCACACTTGCTCTATTTCCCAAAAGGTTGTTTAAAATTATTTAGGAGACTAAATGAATAATAAAAGTGCCCAAGAAATATTCCTGTCTGTGTTTGCATACTTTAGTTTTGTGCAGGTGTTGACAGCCTGATCCTGCTTCCTTTCCATTAGAAGCAGGATTTGGTCCATAAAGGAAATGCATGCATCTAATATTTGTTCAGAGAAAAATCCTGCTTGCTTTAATATTCACATATATGGTCACAAACATGATCAAAACAAAAGCCATCTGAACCCCCTACAGCTGCTTTGCACTTAGGGTTGCAGCATGAACCCAGGAACAACCAGTTTTGCCACTGTAGGTTGATTTCAAACATTATGGAAAATCATCAGTTTACTTTCTTCCCCCTGCTCCTGGTTAAACTTCAGATCACTTTCCCTGGCTAATGGCTTTCAATACTCAATTAAGAAAATATTTTTTGATTCAAAAGCAAATTTCTTTTTGTTGTTTTTTTTCCAGACTTGACTCATTGAAGAAAATCTATCAAGATTCTTAGAATTTGAGAGAGTCACTGCTCTCATGACATAATCCTCCATAAATGGGAAAAAAACCATACAAATATCTAGGCCCAGCTTTCCTCAGGCACGTAACAGCTTAACAGAATTTTTTTAGATATACGAGCATGAAAAGAATGGGATTTTGTACCCACTGTGCTGCAATCAGTAATATTTGTTAGGTGGAGTTTTTCCTGGGAAGGGATATATTATTGTACTGCATTCTTAAGTTGGGGATTTATTCGACTGGATTTACCACAAAAAATAAGTAAAATGAAATTTCTTTTTCCTCTGATAAAAAAGTGTTTTAAGTCAGAGGAACAACTTAATTTTCACTCCGATTTGGAGATCTGAATTGCCCTAGAATCTGAAATACTAAGATGAGACAGTTAATCTTGGTATTTCTTTCTGAACAAAATACTAAATAATGCCATTGCAATTCCAATGAAACATGCTAAATTGTGTTGATGTGAATACATACACAAAGACAAAACAGTAAAAAATAACTCATGGACCTCTTTCTCATCACTTAAGCCAGAGAAACTCTAGGGAAGTTAATGGAATTGCAGTGATATAAGGTGAGAATTACACAACTTGTGTTTAACTTGATGCTATTACTTTAAAAACAGAGTTTCCTTCACTAAATAACCTGAAAATAAACACAAAACAAAGGGCAAATGAGACAAATTACAAGTAAGCATGCATGCAAAAAAGGTAAGTGCAAATTAGATTTGAATATTCATGAGTCACAAATCATTGACAGTTTGAAATAATGCAAAACAGCTTTATAAATGAGGTTAAGGCAAGGGACATCAAAGAAAGGCATTGCTAAATCAATAGCAATTTGATTGTGCATATACTTGTAAATTGTGGTTACAGTTTTTGTGACATAGGAGAAAAATACTGCACATGTAGTGAGAAAGGGACACATAAATATTCTTTTTGAATGTGCTATTTTTTTGCAATTCAGCATTTACTTGGAGGCCTGGTGTGTATAAAGTGACCAGATATTATTTCTTAATTTTTTCCCCCAGGAGAATTATAGTTTCCATTTGGTATCCAATCCCCTGTGTTGTGTTGCTTAGTATGACAAAAATTCAGTTGTCAACAATACTGCAAAATAGAATAATTACTCACTTCATTTGGGTTCAGTAGAAGGATCACCTGCTAATGAAAATCCTGTCATAAAATCATAGTCAGTGGAGATTATCTACTTCTTTCAGAGAATTTAGCTCTCAAAAGTGGGAATCAGATAAGCTGCAAGTCTCAGACCAAATTGCTGGAGCACAGGGATTTAAAAGAATGATTGCTTGAAGGATGGCCAGCCTGACCGTTTAACTCAGAGCTTCCTAATTTTTCTGTCTGTAAGCATCAATAAAGTATTGGGTCTCCTGTCTTATTTGTGAGTTCTGTGGATATTTGAAATTGAATGGTTTCAAATGTTGATAAGAATACAGAACCAAAAGGCAAAACTGCCAGAAGTAATATGCCCATTTAAAATTACTCCAGGGTGTTTGTTTTTCCTAAGGGTTTATATTCTGATTGCTTAACACTCACTCTAATATTGTAACTGATTCCCTTTCTTCAATGACTTTTACATCCCACGTGCCAGCCTTACTCTCTGGCATGACAGATGAAGCTCTGCCGGGTCAGGTGAAGCTAAATATATACATTTACCAATACTGACAGCAGAATCAAGAAGGGATATCCATTTGGAAATGGCATAGGGTACTCTGGTTCTATAAGAAGCAGCACATGACTTCTTGCAGTGCTGCCTTTAAAACCATCCACTCACTTGAATGAAGCTGGCAATTAACTCTTGTCAAAACACTGCAAAAGGGAAAAACCAGATGTCGAACAACTTAGGAAAGGGATAACCTTATGTCCTGCCCAATCCCCTACATGAGCTTTTCAGAAGATAATGTATCTCTCATGCCATCACAATATCAAAAGATATCTGGATGTGCCATGCTTGAATTCAGAGAGCTTTCCGCAATACATTCTTTAAATCTGTGTATATCTCAGCATGAATAAACAATAGATAAGTTAGAAAGAGTAACTCAGGAATGTAAAAGACTCAATTGCTTTTTCAGGAACATTCCCTTCCACTTTCCCAATCTGTGTGGAGACAAATTAATCTCCCTTTAGCAAGAGTGAAAGGGAAAGTTACCTCTTGGTCTTAGCAGAGATCTTGAAATCAAGCCTTAGATTTTCTTCTGGCTCTGTCACTGTGACTGGCCAGGTTTATCAGAGGTGAATTATACATATTCCTCCATGCCTACAAAAGGAAGCTCACAATAAATTTCTTTGTGGAATTAGTAAGAGAATATGAGATCCCCTGATGTGAAGTACCAGTATATGTCCAATAATTAACTTCGCAATCCTTGTTCAAAACTCTATTTTTACATTACATACTAACAGATTTTTTTGCCTGTTTTTAACCTTATGCATTTTTTAGTAAAACACATCTTCATTTAAATGACAAATTATCATCTTTTTACATTGGAAATTATTGTCAAAAACAACTTGTGTGAGCCTATAAGCAAAGGAAATAAATACCAAAACTTGCTTAACCTCTCTAGACTTACATTGTGCACATCACTGTGTAATGTGAATGCTGCTTAAAAAATGTGGTTGTCCTGGATAGAGTCAGTGTTAACTAGATATTGCATTACTTATGAAAATAGGTCAATGGTGTTACAGACCATTCTTCAGTTCAGCAGAATACCAACAGCCTGTGTCAGGTGAAAGTTTCAAAGGGTTGGGTTATTTTTATTTTCTGGCAAATTCCTTTTTCCTGAAGAAAATGGAAAAAAATGAGTTAAATTATCACAACAAGAGAGCATGAGTCTCTACAGTACACAGAAACCTGATTAAATTAATCAGGATTTTACCTTCCAATTCGTTCCCATATTTCTTTCTCTGCTTTGCTCTTTGTGGAATTTTCTATATTGTTTCAACCAATTACCTCTACTCTTAAATTATAAGCTCTTCTTTAAGCCTATTGATACTGATTTCTGGCCTGTGACTTGGAATACAAATATTTACAGACCTAGTATGTTATATGTGACCTGAAGCAGGCAATGTAGAGCAGCTCATATTAGACCACTTGGATGCCGCATCTCTGTTATGAATCAAATAAAGGGAAACTTGGCTCCCTGTATTTATACACTTCTATACACCTCTTCCCAGGTTCAAGAGTGTAAATGCTCCTTTTGAGAGCTTGCATTTTTTTCAGAATCAGAGAATAAATTGAGTTGGAAAGGGCACATCAGGATCATTGAGTCCAACTCCTGGATCCTCCAGAGTCACACCATGTGCCTGAGAGCATTGTCCAAACACTTCTTGAACTCTGTCAAGCTGATGCTGTGATCACTTCCCTGGGGAGCCAGTTCCAGTGCCCAACCACCCTCTGAGTGAAGAATCTTTTAATATCTAACCTAAACCTTACCTGATACAGCTTCCTGCCATTCCTTTGGGCTCCTTCACTAGTGACCACAGAGAAGAGATCATTACCTGCCCCTCCTCTTCCTCTCACAGGAGGTTGCAACTGCAGTGAGGTCCAGGCTGACAGACCAAGTGACCTCAGCTACTCTTCATATGGCTTTCTCTCAAGGCCCTTCACAATCTTTTTTTTTCCCCCTTTGGATGCTCTCTAATAATTTTTCTGCATCATTGTCTTTGGCTATCTTTGCCTCTCATCTCCTTTTCTCACCTTGTGCAGAAGAATCAAGACAGCAGGTAGCTCTCCGTAAGACCAAATTTGCTGCAGCTGGTTTCAAGTTTCCTATGTAGTAGTCACTTTCAGCTGCATTTTGGGGAAAAATGTATTTCTGTTGTATTTCTAGGCTTTTACTCCTTTCATTTACAGTGTACACCAGTTTTCTTTGGGGGTGACGGACAAAGCTTTAAAAAATCTCCACTACTCTCTTATGGTAGGGTCCTTCAAAGCCTATCATGAGCAGGACATGGTTTATCCACCTTCACCTATTCAGCTGGCAGAGAACAAAGGTGTAAAAGTGGGCCTCATGTCCAAATCTCTGTGGTTCCTGCCTTCTTGGCATTCCTTCTGAAAACTCACAATTTTGTGTGTGTGTGTGTTTGTCTGGGGGAAATAGGGGAATGAGATGGGAAGAACATGAGAAGATAGCACAGTTAGTTTTTATTCCTCTCTAAGTCAGTCTGTGTTGGGGTTTTCTGTGGGTCTTTGATCAGAATCCAGGAAGGAAATGGGAGAAGACTGAAGTCCAAACATGGCCAACTCATCCATGCAATGGAGAGTGGAATGGAAATGAATACAGCAGTACAGCAGTCTCATACCTGTTGAAAGGAAGAACTACTAAGGTGAGCAGAGGAGGGATGGCTACAAACAGGAGACATCAAACACTGTGATCACCCAGCAAATGAGCAACCAGAACTAAATTCTGTAATGTAGTCTTCACTGGCATACCAGTTGGAGACAAGGAAAATGATGTAAATCAACATAATGTGAATATTTGTGGATAATTTACCATCAGCAGCAACTGTGAGATCACAGTGTATCCCTGAGGCTTGAAGGCCTGAAAATGTGGGTTTTGTATGTAAATAAGGCCATAGTGATCTGACTGAATACTATGTTCTTACACTATAGTTATAATAAAAGAAACAGATTAAAAATTATTAGAAATCAGGTAAAATGTTCCTAGAACATGGCTTACATTTCTAATCAACTGTACCAAAAGACAGTTTCCCTTAAATATGTAATATATCTACAAGTTCTCCTTTGTTTATACAAGAAAACAGCTCTGCTTTTGGGCCGTATGTGTTCTATAGGTTTCCCCTCATAAATTTAATCCAAATTGCTAATGCTTCTGAAGTAAAAAAATAATTACATAATACATTTTCTCTTTAGAGTAAGTCCAGCAATTGCCAAAAACTACTTGTCAATACAGTATTAGATCACGTGTGACCCAGACCTCACATGTGTCAACAAGTATATTTGTCTCCTTCTGTTATTTCAAATTACAGGAGAAAGAGACATAATCCTCACTGATCAATTGGAAAAAAATGCTTTACCTTTTATTATTTCAATGCCATCTGTTAAACTAATCCAAATGCCAAACTTACTACATACACAGGGCACTAAAATGGCTTTTTAATTTAGCTTGCATATTTCAGGGAAAGCAATGCATTTCTATATACTCTGATTTCTTTACATGAATTATTATGTACTGCAAGTGACATCTACTGGAGAAAGCAGAGCCTAAATGCCTGCTCTAAAAACTTTTTTTTTTTTTGCTATTAAAAGGACCTCCCCTCCAGGAAATACAGCTGTTATTTAACAGAAACCTTGCATCTATGCCCACTGAAATGCAGTTACCTAAGTGCGTTCAGGGTAGTTAGAGAAAACCTGTCCTTTTCATGATACAGAAGGTGCAGAAGGCTTTTTCTTTATTTTACCTTTTTTTTTTTTTCTTAATAGAAAATCTGTTAATACCACAAATTTTCTGAGTTCACAATAGAAGACTTTTTGAGAACAACAGCTGTTGGATCACAGTCATCCATGGTGCTATAATACTACGCTTCATGCATTATAAAAATATTCACCAAAAGAAATATGGCTACAGGTTGAAATGTGAAGCTTGCGTGGTAACAGATGTTATAATTTAACAGAAATTTACTTGAAAAACTAATGCAGAACCACACTAGTATCAATAGGATTGACTTCATTACTTAGAAAGTCTGAAAGCCTGTGCATGACATTACTTAGTGCTTGAAGCTGCTTATTGGGCACAAATTCATAAATACCTGCACTGTGTTAAAATGCTCGCAAGTTGTTCCTATCAAATATTGCATAAGTTTAGGGCCTAAGAGCAGCATCTTTAAGAAACACCTCCTTTTTCACTGAAATATGACCAAATTCCCGAGGAACACTGGGAGCAATGTGGAAAGCTGTGAACTCAGAGGTTCAGTGCCACTCAAAGCTCCCAGGAGTGTCATTACTTCTTAATACGTGCTCTTGAGTTCTTGCTTAAAAGCCAGTTCAAGTTCTTGTTTACATGAAGCACCAAAAAATTCAGACTGTGCTTAGTTGATATCAACACAGTGAAGCTTAAACTACAGTTCCAAACACTTTAAAAATTGCAATGGCAAATCACTTCTAAAACAACAAAAAATTTGGGAGAAATTTCCCTTGTGAAGACCAAACCCTAGGGTTTAAATGAATATTCCCACCAGACATGGGAATGAGTTTTTGAGCCAGAAAGATCAGGTCAGAAAGTAAATCAATAGCTAGCAGCCATTAAAAAATTTATCTTACACAGATCTTAATTTATTTGCAATTTTGTGAATCAGATATACTTCCCTTTCATTTTATAAGGAAAACTTGATGGTTGAAGGTCAGGCATCAGCGCAGTGAAAAGGGACATCCTTTTACACAACAGTCAAAGGAAGATATATTTGTCTGTTTGAAATAAGGGCAGGAGGAGAGATACCAATAATTGTTGAAATAAGATTAAGTGGATTATCTGTATGTAATGTGCCTGGGCCTGATTGTCCCCTCTAGCAGTAAAAACCCTACAGAAGAGGCAAAAGGGACAATATTTCCCACAGGACTTCCATGTAGAAAAGGCTCCTGAACTGTTCTGGTGCAGGTTACTCTTACCCTTTTCTTGCTCTCTGGCAGAATAGATTGGAGAAATGTCTCAGACATGCTGAATTCCAGGGTTCAAAACCAGGAGACAGATCACAAGTGTTCACCTGTGCTCCAAGTTCTTGGCACCTCACTCCATCCTTTGGCAATAATGCTGCATCCATATTCATTCTTAAGCTTCCCTAGCCCCTGGCTATCTCCTGGGATTCATGTTTTCCACAATAGATATGGATGAATCAGAGGAAACTACGTCTCACATTTTGCCCCTTCCAAGAGATTCCTCCCTACATGCTCTCTTTAGGAGCCCCCAAGATTTCCAGAGTGTTTATACAGAACCCTGAGAAAGAACGATAATGCAAAGAAGAGGATTGATATGAAGAAAATGACATGATCTGAAACATGATCTGAATCTGTAGAACCTTTCACCTTTATTCTTGGAAGTATATCAAGCCTTTCAGATTTGTGGATACAGAACTGAAATTAAGACAACATCCAAATATATTGATTTTTAAGCAAAAATAACACAGATTTTTAAGCATGAGTATTGCCTGTTAGAACAGGTGCTCTCTGGACAGGCCATGTACAAAATCGCCATGCAATGGGTTTAGTCAACTAAACTGGACCTTAGGCTTTGCCAGCATCATATAATTAATACTTTTCAATAACCTGTCTTATCTAAGTTCTAGTGGAAATTGCCAGAAACTAATTCCTCTTGTCTGCATGATTTGAGATTTGTCCCACCAAGCAGAGGACGATCTCTTCAGATAGGCTTCCATTTCTGACCTAAACTAAGCTTTTCAAACATTTAAAATTAAATTTCAATATAATCTTCTAAGCAGTGCTTGCCAAATGCCTTACAAATGTCTAAAATAGACATACATTTTTAGAATTTGAAAGGGGTACATATTCTAAAAAATCAGCCCTACACAATAATCTAGCTTTTTGCTGTAATCAGGCTTCAATCATTTTTGTTCAGAAATTTCACTTTTCTTATTTTCTCTTACAATTGCTAAATATAGCAGTTACAAAAGTGAGAATGTAAATTGCCCATTGGAGAATTACTTCTGATCAGACTCTACTTTTACATTTTGGTACATTTATATTAGTGTAAAATTTACAGGAAGTGTAAAATGGTCCAAAAAAAGGTAGATTATAAGAGGGGAAACAGTCACACAGTACTGTTTCAGTACAGTACAGTCCCATTTTGACATTAAACACCTATGCAGAAGGATTGCAATGTACAATTGCTAGCCATCAGAAAGGAGAATGTGCTCAGAAAAGCAGCTATTTGAGGGCTGAATCATGAAAACATCTCAGTGAAGGTGACAATGAGAAATAATTTTTACAGGTAAAAAAAAAAGTTTGTAGGCTTGTTCATCCATATTGTTTGACCACAGAACACAAGCTAAAGCCTCCTGACTATGCTGTATAGCAAATGACTATATGGCACTTGATTATGTGTGTCTTGACTTCTGGAGTGAGGAACATGAGTATTATTTCCTGTGGTTTTGCATGAGACAAGTGGAAGCAAGATCACATCTTTCATAAGCTGCCAACCTGATTTCAGAAAGTCTTGATAAACATGTCCTCTGGGGAGGAGTATCCACTCCAACCAAACTGATGTTCTGGATTGCTGTTTGCTTTCTGACCTTTAGATTAGCAGAGTTATGCTAGCAAGTACTTGTAGTAGTATATATGTCCATCCATCTGTCTAGTGTCTCTGCTTCTGTAGTTGGTGCTGGGCATCCTTTACTGTACCTGAGGGTTACAACATATTGTCTGTCTCAAAAGGTTTAGGATTAAAAAAAATATATAAAAATCTGAATTGGCAGATGAAAAGATTCCTGTCTAAGTAGAGCTGTCTAGAATTGTCCTGAACATCCATTTTGATAATCCAGCAACTAGTGAAGTTCATTGCTGAAGCACAACATTTGGAGCAACTGCATTGCCATATAGCAACTAAATCTCCTATGTACCTGAGATTCATTTTCTTCTGCTGGTGAGATCAATGTGACCAAAGATTTCCAGTCCTCCAGCTTTAACCTTGCAAGATGTGGTATACAAGTACATATCCAAAGTTCATCTGCTTACTCAGAAGCTCTTTAGAAAAAGTCCTGAAGCTCTTTAATCTGAACCTTTGGACTGAAAATTTCCCAAGCACATACTTCTTCTCAGATCTTGTGGCATTTTCAGTTCTAGTTCCAGAGAAAAGTGCTGTAAACATAGCTTTTCTCATGGTGTTCAGCACTCTCATACTTCTAACTCAGGAGAGATCGTATTCTCAGGTGACAAGAAGCAAATTTATATTTAAATATATCTCTGTCTCTTTTAGTTTTCTATAAAAGCTTTGAGGAGTAGGCTAAGACAAAATAGGAACCTTGTGGATCCAACACAATTGATCAAATGAATACACAGATCCTCTGGATACTCCTGCAGGGAAACTCTTCAATCTCTGCCTTGGAAAAGTGCCAATACCCTAAAATAGACAATATTAAATGGGTTTGTCAGAAGACTGATATGTTATTTGACTTTATAGCTTTCTGTTATCATAACAGAACATAACAAAAATAAAATGTTGAGATTAAAAGGCATACAATTAACATTTCTGTATACTTTAATTTGATTGTATAAACACACATTTTAAATAAAGAAAAGTTTTCAGATACACTGGCCCTTAACTGAGTTTCCAGGAAAAAAACCAGACCAACTATTTCTTTGAGATGTGTCTGTCTGATAGACTGTGAAATAAGATGTCATGACTCTCTCTTCTTACAATGCTTATTATTGTTGTATATTATTAACGAAGAAGGATGGAACTTGCTTATATAGAAGCACCTCATATTCCAGTATATAAGCAAGGTTGTTTACACGTTACTTCATACTTTTGCAAGATCATGGCGTGGTCCAGAGACTCAAAAATTCAATAATTAATTTTAAAGCAATTAAAACACACATTCATGGATAATAATAAATTCACATTATTTTCAGATTTCAAACATGACAAACCCAGGCACTTGTTGAACATTCCTTGTGCTAAAGAGAGGCTTGTTGCCGGAAGCCCCACACTGTGCTGTGTAAAGAGAAAAAAGTTGCATATAATAAGAGGAGATTTCATAAACAGGAAGTAGAATCAAGTGGTTAAGCTGTACACTGTGAAAGGTTTAGATTTGTTGCTATCCCAGAAATTCTGTAAATAGCATTAAGATAATATTATTACAGGTGACCACTGTGTTTGTCATTAATTGAATGATCCCATTGCAGTACTTTTGTCTTGACTTCTGGAATAGCTTTCATAAGCAGCAGTGTATGTACTGGAAGATGTGAATATGTCTAGCCCTCATTTTTTTGGAACAAATAAATACAAACTGGGAGTCAGGAGCTCTGGGCCTGCCAGTGATCTGCTTTGTGGCCCAAAACTGTCCACACTCCTTTCCTCTTAGTTTTTTCATTTGTGGAAAAGGAATTGTAATATTTTTCAAATAAGATGCAATAAAAATAATTATTGAGTCACTATGGAAAAGCACATGAAGACATGAATAATTTGTGTATTTTATGTAAGGTTTATAATGGCAGCATTGTAAATTAGGCAGGGACCCACACATGGAGTGGAAAAGACAAAAGGGAAATATAGAACAGGATCCTCATTCCAGCCAATGCAAAAAATGGGGCAATAGTTTTATAAAAGAAATGCATGCACACACAATTAAAATATGAGGCATAATGCATAAAAATGAGGCAACATAACTTTTCTTGGCAATTTTCCTTCTTGCATTTCCTATCTTGCAAGGCCCTTTCAAGTATCAGACTCTGCATGTAATTTTTTATTTCAGTTTTACCAAGAACTGGACAACTATAACAAGTCAAGAAATCTCGCAGCCAGAAATCAGATGTGAACATACCTATCCATTCTTGTAGTAAACCAGCCCAAGACATTTTTATGGTCAGGTCTTCAAGTGCTGTGAAAGAGTAAAGCTGTGCTGAAGTCAATGGAGCTGTATTCAATTTACCCTGGCTCAGGACGCGGCCCCTAATCCTTTAACAAGATTTTAATGTTAGCCATGTGATTTCTATCTTAAAATCCCTGCAGGCAAGGCTTGGGTTGAACAGGGGTATGATGGGGAAGAAACCTAAAGTATTTTTTCTTACCTTTTCTTTTTTTATTATTTTTATCCTTGATGGTCATCCTGTTCTTTAGAAACTCCAAATTCATTTGGAAATAAAAAAATATGTACTGTTGCAGAAAACCCCTTGAACCTGTGAAATGAAAGCTAATTTGTTCTGAGCTGCATCTTGCATCTGGAGAAGCTTTGAAAGTTTTTCTTGGTGCAGAGTGATTAATTAACTGACAAACACAGGTTTGTTCCTGTGTTTGGTAGGAATGGTAGGAATGGTCTTATAACTCAACTGATGACCCTGTGTCAACGCTGAGTTCTGAAGTTATGGAACTATTGGAGCTAGAATGCCTCATCAACTCTCTGTTGAATTTGGGAAACGTTAAGTGAGACTAATTTTTCTTGGTGCAGAGTGATTAATTAACTGAAACAGCTATCAACAAAACTGTCAGGGTTCTGAAACGTCAGTCTTGGACATGAAGGTTTCAGACTCCTGCCTGTTGTGCCTGTTCAAGGTTGTATTGGAAGATCCCAGTAGAAATGCCAAACCAGATAAACCCAACAGTGCCTGCCAGCCCTTCCATTTTTCCAGGTCAAGCCTTGCTATCTTGAACTGGAAAAATATTTACAAAGCAAAAGCATACCCATCTTCTTGTCAGATTTGTGAATACAAAAAGGAATCTGAAGTTTAGAAAGTTTACAAGAAGTACAGCAAAACACAAACTACTTCAAGTCTGGAACAAGTGGAAAAGATCATTTGGAGCTAATAGTCCAATGCCCTACATGGAAATCTTGTCTTCTGTGAAAGCCTTTGAGGTTTTATCAAATCTCCTTTAAAGCACATGTAGATATGATGCACTAACTACCTCTAGGGTAAGTTTTCCCTTAATCTCATTGTCCTTGTAACTTACATTTTGTTTTTAATTTTTATATACACATTTCTCTCCTCTTTCAAGTTATTGTTCCTTAACATGCCATTTCAAACCTCAGTTAATCATCTTTCCTTCATTTTGGACTATTGCCATTTAAATGTTTACAGACTGTTATCATAACTTCTTTTCCTTAAGCTCTAACCATGAAGTACCCTTAGCCTCTCACAAAATAGATCACACCTTGTAATACTTGTTTCTGTCATCGTTTCCTGGAGTGTCTCTGAGACACGTGCTGTGCATACTGAACATAATAGCGGACAAATTTATTTACAAAAAAGTAATGTAACACAAAAAAAAATTTGAAGGCTATTCTGAATAAATTGACTTCTCCAAGTAGCACAGAATTTGGCTAATGATAAGAAGTAGAATACCTCATCAACCATTAGCAATAAGCTAATCAAAATCTTAATTCGTATCTTTTTGTTTTCATGAGTAGGTCTGCTACTTGTGCAACATCATTAAATTGAAACCTCATGTCCAATATGTTATCTCTCACCCCAAATCTTTTCCACATTACTGTTCTTCCTATAGAATGTTCCTTTGATTTTATGCCAGATTGTATTTTTCTCCATGTATGTTATTTTACATTTGCCCACATTAAATTGTATTCATTTTAATGCTTTCTAAGCTCCTCTGATGTTTGCTATTTCCAGTCCTTCCTATTTTGATATCATATCTAAATATATTTATTGTACAATTTCCTTTCTCTTTAAGATCAGTAGGGTAAAGCCATTATTTTAATGTCTGATTTTCAAGGATGCTGAGCACCTCTCTCTTCTGCAGGCTCTATTTGTACCTCTGTGCAGAACTGAGCAAGTAAAACTACTTTACTCAGCTTCATACTAGAAAAAGATTGAAAAAATATACCTTCTGGATCAACTTAAACCTAGATTATTATTTCTTTCCTTTCTAAAATGCACACTGAAAAGTATTCATTTTGGAGGAACCAAAAGGTTCCTATTAATCTGAGGAAAAACATTTTGTTTCATTTCCCTTTAAACAAAAGTTATTTCCCTCAAAAATTAAAAATAGATATACTTTGAAGTGAAGTAGAATATTAAATAAAGATCAACTATTTTATTCTTTATAAAGGGTTAAATGGAATAATCTTTTTCATTTTGTTGCTTAAGCAGGTGTCATGAACTTGACATGAATTCTCAATCAGTTTTATTTATTTTAATGTGCCAAAGACAAATGATGATACAATGTGAGTTCAGAAAACCGGGTGTTAATCAATTCCAGAATGGATAGCTAAAAAGTTGACTGCAGGAGTCTCCACTTCCAGCCACTCTTTCAGGAGACAGGTTGCATGCCTGTCTCTGCTGGAAGCTTCTCTTCTTCCAGGCTGGGCCTCCAAATCCCTCCTTTGGCCAGATTTCCCAGTTCCTGACTGACACTGACTTGAAAATGCTTTTTTTTTTTTTTTTTTTTTTTTACTCCACTGCTGCTACTGTTGGTACACAGAATTTTCCTCTTGCACCACTGATCCCAGGGGCATTGTGCCTCAGGAGAGGCAGAATTTTCTGCCCCCATTACCTGTGGGTGCACCCATTACATTAGCTGTCTAATAGCTGGTGTAAGGAGAAAGTTTTTGGAACTATCGTCTTTGGATCAATATCGAGCAAGATGAGAATCCCACAGCATGTTTGAACAGGAAGGAATGAAATTTTTACCTGAATGTAGTTCATCAGTAAAAAAAAAAAATAGGTTGAAGAGGATAATTTTCTCCCACCTTTATTAATGTAGGTGTTCCTTTTAATTGCCAAAAGACAATCAAGAATGGATCTAAATTTTCATCAATAGACTATACTATTTTCTATCTGATTCCAAACTCACGAAACAGAGTAATATTAAAACCAGCTTTTAGTTTAGCAGAGAAAAGGAATAATCAAGACTCTCTGGCAGAAAAATCTAGCCTCACTTTAACATACAGGTGAAAGCTGAATCACAATTGATAGGTCATTTGTGTAAAGATATTTTGGACGATGGTTACATGGTAGAATATTCAGCTTTAGCACTATCCCCACTCTCCTACCTACAATTAAAACATTATGCCCTTAACTTCCATGACAAGATGGGTTTTCAAAGATCTCTCATGGGAATCAAAACAGTAATTACCTGTTCATCAGGCTCGAGAAGTATGAGCTCTCATTTTTATATAGAGCTCATTAAAATAGATTTGGAAGATAAATGCAAATATATGAAGAGGTGGGAAGAATCCCTAGGTAGAGAGATTTCATTCAAACAGTGGTCTGTAATTTGGCGCAGAGCAACCACTACTTCCATAACCATTATTAAAAGAAAGTCAGGATAAAATGTTAGTTAAAGTTGTCTCTTACTTCTTCATGCACTACAAAAATACACATTTTTTTCTCCTGAGCCTGACAGCAGGATGAAGAGAAGAGTAAAAGGTTTGTTCCTGTGTTTGGTAGGAATGGTCTTATAACTCAACTGATGACCCTGTGTCAACGCTGAGTTCTGAAGTTATGGAACTATGGGAGCTAGAATGCCTCATCAACTCTCTGTTGAATTTGGGAAACGTTAAGTGAGACTATCACAGAATCACAGAATGACTAGGTTGGAAGCAACCTTCAAGATCATAAGTCCAACCCACACGCTAAACACCTTAACTAAACCATGGCAGTGTAGTGCCACTATATGTTGAAGTAAGTATTTTGAGTCCATTTCATTGACTAGATCTGGCCTATCTTCATGCATCTAGGCTGTGATGCACGACTATTAGAGAATGGTAATGCAGGCAAGCCACAAGAGTGAGATACCAGGGTTCATCTGCATCAATGCAGACACCTTGGCCCCATGTTTGGTAGATATGTTGCCCATTCCCTGATGCTGGAACAGTATCATACTTGATTGTATATTTTCTAGTGTTCTGTTCAGAGTAGCTTTAAATTTCCTGTGCACTGAGGCTGCCTTTTTCTCTACCTTTAAAACATATTTTTACTTCTACTAATATGTCTTGCTGTTGAGAAGTCAGTAGCCTGTAAATAATAATAAGGAGCCTTAAATATGGACAATTTAATTTCTGAAGTCTATAAATGGTTTTCAAAATCCTAAAAGCTCAATATTTGGCCATTAGCTCTATCTTGAATAATCCTGAATTATTATCCTCAGTTATATGAGGCTATTAATATAAAAGTACTATTCCTGCTAAAGTCAATGGCAAAATTCTCATTTTTTAATAGAAAGTTTTGCAGATTTTAAGGCCAGAAGACGTGACAATCAACAAAAGTGCCACCTAAATTTTGCACAATACTCATATTTCTGTTTAAGTTACTGTGTATTTGGGAAATGCTTTGTTTTATTTTGAAGACTGCAAATAGAAAATTCCACAGCTTAATAAACATAGATTTTAATATGTATCTGTAATTTAAGTTTATATAACAAAATCTTCAAACTACTCCTAGCATGCCTTTCTGTGTTGGAATAAAATATTTTCTATTATTAGGAATATTTTCTTAATGTTTTTGCTTGAAGACTATGATCCAGTAAACTGTTATATTTTATCTTCACTAAGAAAAGAGATTGATTTTTATTCTGACTACAACAGATGCAGGTAAATTTAACAATCAAACCTATAATACTATCACCAAACCAGATGAAGATGGAATGTTTTCCACACAACCACATTCCTCTACATTATGCTATCACATTCAATTCTTCACTGGTTACATCACCTTATTACTATTATTTAACTCAAGATTCATGTCAGCAGTGTAAGCTACAGCCATGTAGACTTTTCTTTTTAAGATGTTGGTAAAATATTGATTTTTCTAAGGTTCGTTAAATGCCAACACTATTATCTCATGGAGTTTCTTAGACAATATCTTAGACACGGTCTTCTTTATTTTTACTAATGGGTATTATTTTTCTTTTCTATTAAATGTAAAAGCATTATCTTTTCAGAAAATAAATATTTGTTGAATTCTTCTTCCACTTCTGCAGATTCATAATTTTACATTTGTTGCATAATAGGCATCTGTCATCACTAGGTACTATTTTTTCTCATATACTACAAAACCAGCAGTAATATTTTTGTGAACACTATGGGACATAGAGTTTTTAGATATTTCAGTTACTTGCATTCTGCTGTTGTTGATTTTTGTCCACTATAATCAGTGTCTCATTTCCCCTCTGTATTTAATTATTTAAAATTCTTTTTACTCCTTATAGAGACAATTTTCAGTTTAGAAAATTTTTGAAAATTCTCAGTTTTGTTCTATGGCTAGGCTCCTTCCTTCCTTCCTTCCTTCCTTCCTTCCTTCCTTCCTTCCTTCTCAGCAGTCCCCAAATTATTTTTAAAAAGGTCCTGGTTATCATATGGATGTATCTTTAAACACTGTATTGCTCTCAAATCTGTTCAAAGCTGGTTTTAACTGTATATGTGTGTGTGTCTCCTGCCCCAGGGTTCAGCCCCCTCAGTGTGAGCGAAAAATGCAGAGCTTTAGAGTGTCACACGGCGGGGTTGGTCCAGCACCATAAACGATGAGCCATGAGATCTGGAGGAAGGTAGTTTCCTAGTTCTTAGCTCCAACGGGGTTCTGAAACCAGCATAAATTAGGGGCTGGGAGCCACTAACTCAGAGACAAGACGGAAAGAAAAATGCAACCTCATATATCACTCCTGAAATACTTCTGGCTGTTTGACTACAGAGTGGAACTGTAACTTGTTTCACATAAATAGAAAGTTATACTGTGTCCACTAATACCTTGATAACAGTTGGTAAATCATTCTTTATCCATAAGATCAAAGTCACTTCTTGAACTTTATTGAATTTCTTTAAATACCTCTATTAGAAGGTTGTCCAGAGTTTTCAGAGACTCCAAGGATCTTTCAATGGGTAAAATTTCCTGCACATTACTCCTGATTAACATCCTCATAATGCAGTTTTTCTATCTAGCCATCTCAGACAGACTTTTAAAGAGCTGTTCATCCTCTTCCTAAAATCAGTCTGGTAGCCTGCTGCTAACTTCTGCACCACTACTCCAGCTCAAGATTTATCATTTAATATGTTGATCAATAAGCATGGCAAATGTTTTTTTTTACTTTTTCAATAGTTTTAGACCAGATAATGCTACCTTTTGTATACATAATCCACTGCTTTTCCTGTAGTATCTCTCTCTTTCCTAACAGTTCATGGCCAGTGATTTTAACATTCCAGTGATATGAATCATTCCATTGGATGTGGTATTAATCATATATAATTGCTCTCTATAAATTAGTGTATCTAACACATTTTGTTTATTACTCAGACTAGCATTGGCAATTAGGCAACTAAATATTTAAATTTTTTTTTTAATGTCTCTTGGTGCCTTAATTCTTTACACACATTCTGTTTTGAATGGAAGTTGCATGTCTGAGCATATACAGTGTGTTCTAGCCGTGGGCAACATCACTTCAGATGTAAACCTAAAGCCTTCCCAGCTACTTCAGCTGTTTTGCCACCACATGGAAGATCCGAGTGTGTGTTTCTGTATGCTCCCTATTGGACAGACTTTTGTAATTACTGAGCTGTTCTTTAGCACATTATTTTTGGAAGTTATTTTAAATGTTATGACAATGACAATAAAGAATTTTCATTAATTTAAGGGTTTCAGGTATTCTTCTCTTTATCAAGAACAAATAGTGTAAAAGTTGTGAAAGCACTATTATGTTCCATTGGTCAACACATAATTTTTTAGGTAATTTAAATTTCTATACAAACACAGCACTAATTAAAAGTTTGGGTGTGAGATAGTGAAAAGGAAAAACAGAAATTTAATAGCAAAAGGAAACAATGGACTTGGCTCTTGAAAGGTTGAGAGAGATACTTTGAGTTTTAGTATATTACAAGAACAGCACAAATATGCTGAAACATGCTCAAACATAACTATAGATGAACATACAGAGCTTTTTATCTTCCAGGCTGCCAGCATTCTCAGTAGTTGGCTCCATCTTAACACAGCTTTACATTGTTAAAGCTTTCCAAGTTTATAAATATCTTGGAATCCATGATGTCCTGCCAATTTCCTTCATTTTTATTCTAGACATCAGTGGTTTCTGGCATAAAATTTGGTGTATGAACTGAGGATCTGTCTACACATATGTAGGTATCCATACTCTCATACCCTCTACCCTTATACATGCCAGTCATATGCACTAAGTCTGAGCAGACCAGCTCTCCTGAAAGTGTGGGGAATTGCATTTGTTTTGAAGCTTGGATGTAATTTGCTAGGAATACCTGGACTGGTCTATAAATACGTGTTTAGTGGACTTTTGTTTGCAGTTACCTGTATCCATACATGCTGGTCCTTCTACCTCCTTAATATCTACACATATTCTCTTTTCATGGACTTTAAATCCATGTAATTTTCTCCCTGCTTCCAGTTCTCATGAGCAGATCCCCACCCTCTTTGCCAAACCAAAGATTACCCTCATACATGCAGCTGGATAACCAGAGGAGTAGACCAAGATTATTGTTCATTTCTGGAGGTGATATTCATATGAGTATGATTTAGCATGAAAATATTTAGTACTGCTACTAAGCCACAGGAAAGCAGCTGGGGGCATTGACAGGCTACTGGACCAAACTGCTTTACTGAGCATAGATTAAACACTTGTAGCAACTGTACTACGAAAATGAGGATGCAAATCCAATGTTCAGCAACTTACCGCCATGTATTTTGGGATGTCTCTGTTCAAAACTGACCACAGTTTTCCATGCCATGATGAAGAGCTTAAAATACAGCATCACCTGTTCTCTACCCAGCAGAATGACATGCAAAAAAAAGATGTGATAATACAGAAGAGGAATTCCAGGAACAGACTGCACCCATCTCAGTGCAGGCTTATTCACGTCCTCATAAGGCTGGATTTTTTAGAAGATATCTGAGAACGTGTAATTGAGTGAACTCACACAGACAGCCACTTGCTGCATCTGTAACCACCTAATTTTAAAAGGAAGGTATTTTCCACGTTATAGTTATGAAATATGTTTAAAAGTTGAGCATGTTCGGCTTCAGGCAGAGGCTATGTTATTCATTTTTAAAAATAAGTTATCTTCTCCTTGTGTTACAAAGGGACCATCAAGCATAGGAAAAGGTTCACCCAGACAAATACTGCATATTTCAAAAGACAATTTCTGCAGTGTTTAATACTCACAGGATAGCAGGTTTAGCACCTAAAGAATACAGAATTTTGAGAGAGCAATAATTTTTGTTCCAGTGTTACCAACTGCTTGCCAGCAGTTTATAATTCTTCTGAAATTAACTGTGGAATCTCTGCTGAAGTCCACAGATATTGCAGTCCACTGCTCATCTTCCCTGCTCTGTCACTCCACTGCAATCCTATGTGGCGTTGATGAAATCGCTTTTGTGCTACTAAATGCTCACTGTCTAGTTCAGCACTTGCTGAGTTCCCCCTTTCTGTGATTGTAGACAGGATGCTTCTCAAGCATCCAAACAGGTCCATGTCATCAGCTGATTGGCAAGTTAGATCTTCACTTCATTCATGGATACACCCCTTCACCTCCTGTATTCCTCCTGCATGCATGCTGATACAGGCTTATTTTCTTCTGTTTTTCATTCTACTCTCATGAATTCCTTAACATTTTGGCTAAAAAAAAAAAAAAAAAAGAGGAAGAAGGAGAAGCTAGCCCAGACAAGTTTGCATATCAGGAAGAGTGGGTTTGTTTGGACTTAACCTTTTTTTTACTTCAAGACACCAAACCCCATTTTTTCACTAATACTTTTTTCTTTTATTCTCTTTTCTTGTATTTGTAGGTGTGTGTTGGAGTAGCCATAAGGGTGAAGCTCACAGTGACCTTTCTTTAGAAGATGTCATGACTGCAAAAGTGCTTGGAAAGAAGAACTAGAGGTATCTCTCTGGGCTGAAGAAGTAGATGGCATGGAAAGGCTGATCAAACTATTCACTAGACAAATACAAATTTAGGAAAGGGTTCTGGACTGTGTTTGGATCAAAGAATATACTGAGATCTAACAGCTTTTCATTTCTGTTCTACTTGATCTATTATATTGTACTATATCAATTTTTAAAAAAAAAATCTTTTCCTTTCCTTTGCAATAATAGCTTTTCAAATTAATAGATGTGCATAAATGAAGAAATTAAGTTTTATTTTAAAGTGCAAAGCTCCAAAGACACCACTGTCTCCATACAAAGCTCACAAACAGGTAGTATCAACATTTGGATAAACTACTATAAAATTTCTTTCAACAGCTCCTCTTCACAAAAGCACTCTCCAAAAATAAAAGCTTGTGATTACTAGAAGCTTAAAATGCATATGGCAAAAAGAAATTTAAAAAAAAAAAAAAAAAGGAAGGAAGAAAAAAAAAAAGGAAAAAAAAGAGCACAGCAGTCAAATGTAATTAATTAAGCATCACATATCTTTCCCATCTATTACTCATCATCATCAACCTGTGTTGACAGGATGTGGGCAAAGGCAACCTGCATCTTGCCGTGAGCCTCTGCCGCAGTGGATGCAGGATAAAGACAGGAGAGGTTCAGGTTACCACTATGGGGCTGCCAGACTCCCTGTCCTGGCTCCAGCCCGGCCTGGTCATCACCACTACCCTCACCAGTGTGTGTGCCGTGTAGCAAGTCCCAGTCCTACCTCAAGCCTCTGTCACTTTGGCACTGAGCAGGTAATGCTGGCGGCATTGTATTCCCTTGCTCCTTACACACGCCTTTTCCAGATAATTTTAAGACTCACACTATAAGTCCTACAATGCTATAATATTTTTTGTCTTGTTTCTCTGCCCAATGAGCTGAACCTAAAACTGATTGAAGTCAATGACAGCGCTTCGTTGACTGGGATAGGTGGTGGTTCGTGTGCTAAAGAAAACTCCAGATATTTTCTAGGAAAAAAAAATCAAACCAAACCAAACCCCAAAACTAACCAACCAACACCCAAAACATTAAAATTCTTGCTTGGACATTTACACTTTAAAACCAGCGATCTTCATATGTGTTTATTTGATCTGTAATATTTCAGACATCTATCAAAAACCCCAAGTAAATAACATGGTTGATCTAAACCTGCAGGGTTTGATGAAGTAGATGATATAGAATGTACTCATATTTCAACATGTAGCATTTCACTACTTTTTTCAGTATATTTTTAAATTATCAATGCTTCTTCCATTGGGAATAATGATTTCATTAGTCTTATTCAATAGTTCTAATTTTGTATCAGCATAAATATATTAAACCTGTCATCAGGTGTTTTAGTATCCATTTAAAAACATTATTTCCTATATGTATATAAAAGAATAGTTCTTATTATTATCAGGTTCTAATAATGTTCAGCCACAGATTACTCTGTTTGATGGAAGAGTAAAGACACTTGGATGTCTAATTCTTCATTAGTCTTTTCCTTGCTGTAATGAGCAAAGGTGTAAATATTAACACCTCTGATTTTCAAGCATTAGTTTAACCTATCATCCATAAATTCAATTTCATATAGCCCAGCTACTTCAAAATTGAACTACTTTACCTTTAGTGAGCAATATGACTTGAATCTTTGATTTACTGATATTTTTGGTGTATAATATTTCTGTTTCTGAAGTTTAACCTTTTATTTAACCATAAACTTTATAGTTTTGTTATGCTAATTTATAATATTTGAAATGGCATCTTTAAAATTATTCAAAGATAGCGGTTTAATTTCTGTTATTATTTGTTTGTATAATTTTCTCTTTATAAATTATTTGTTGCAGCCTTTGTATTGTTTTACTGCTTGTAATTGACAGCTTTATAATACCTAAGGGCATATTTGAGGTCTCTTTCTCTTTTCAAACACTCTTCTCTCTCCACAGCAATGGCTGTTTTTCTTTGTTTCTTTGCTGTCTGTGGAAAGCAGATCAGAGGGTGCTACTGAAGGTGGTAGAATATTACATTCTGTTGCAACTAGCAGTTTACTTAAGCTGTGTAACTAAGTGTCCTGTAAAAGCAAAATGCAATTGCCCTGGCAAATCCGATGTTTTCATAAATCATGAGCAAAACTTTTAAGGTTGCAAAAACCTGAAATATTTGTATCCACTTTTTAATTGTTGATGTGCTGATGTCAAGCCACCGTGCAGTGTATTTTTAGTAGCTCTCTCCATGACTAGTTATGTGTAGAAATAAGTAAGGGGTATCATTTCTGGCAGAACTGGAGTGAATTAGAAATTCTTTTTTTGAGACATTTTAAAATATTCACTTTTTTAACCTCCTTTAAATCTACCTCTTGCTATATTTTGCAAGTGTAGGGATTTAATGCATGATGCCTACATATGTGTACATAATATTCTCTACCTTTTGTCTTTAATATTCCTTCATTTTTAATTATTAAAGATAAGTATTTGAATTATAAATATTCTAGTTATACAGGAATAGGCAAAGCAGGCACATACCCTCAGGCAAAATTCTTCCATTATCCATAATCCTTCTGCCTCCTGCCTCCATTTCTCTACCTCCTATCTTTATGTCGTCTCAAACAAACACAGAAGCATTCTCTTAAACTAACCTTCTCCTCCCCACTTAAACCATAGAAATCCCTTCTCAATATGTATAGGGGCCTATTCCTTGAAGTGGGATGTCATACTTGTCCTAAGTATAACAAAGTGCTATCTTCAAGGCATTTCTGCATCCAAAACACTCCCCAGAAACCTGCCTAGTCCTCCCATCTAACCAGCCTGAATGTCACAAATCATAGCACAGAAGCTGCTTTATAGTGAATCATTAACATTGTCAGGAATGAGTTGGCAAGGAAAAAAAAAAAAAAAGCTTTCCATTAGAGAACTGAGGGAGAATATACAAATGACAGCATTGTCATTTCTCTTACATTGTTTTATAAAGTGCACAACTGATTAGGAAGAGATTATTATAGAATATATATGCTGTGTATGCATACATGACAATTTTGTTTTCATCCTCTACTGTTTATAAGTATGTATGGATGTGCTTTAGATTAACTGTCTTACTTTAGGTTTTTGAATTATATGAGTAGCAGTTTCATTATGTTGAAAGACTGTGTATCCTCAACAAATATATCTGGAAACTAAGAGGTACAGAAATGCAAGATATATGGAAGGTGTTTCTAATCTACATAAAGATTAATAAAGATATTCCTAAATCCTATTAGAAGGCATCTGAAAAGATCCTTTAGAATAATATCACTTCAGTATAAGAGACTGCTATCTGATTACAACTTGGAGGTGTGTGACTCTAATGTAGATGCTTTCTTGTCAATTTTCCTGTTTGGCACAGCTTGAATGGGATAATATGCACTTATAACATGTAATACAATTAGTTCTCTTTTGAGCATCAAGAATTGTAAAGAAAGTCATTTTGATCAATACATGTGATGCTTTTTATATAAAAACCTAATATATTTGTGTTGTAAATTATGGTTTTTTTCCTCCTTCATATCTTAAAAGACAATTGCATGGAATTATACATGGCTTTGTTGTTTATGGAGATAAAAACATGTCAAACCATCACTGGCAAAAAAAAAAAAGTCTGAGGATATACAGTATACACCTTAAAAAAAGAAGATTGATTTTCAAAGAACAAGTTAATTTGCTTTGACAATGGTGGTAGCTTTCTTTAAATTGTTGTGAAGACTAATGAAAAGTATGTAAAGCAGAAAATACTCCTCAGAATTTCACAAGCATTTGCATAAATAATTTTAGAGTGCTTTTCTTTGTCTTAGATGGTCGTTTGTACTGTTAGGTCATGCTGACTATACTGCTTTGATGTAAACTTGGAGTATTTAAACCATTTCAGCTGAGTTTTGGATTTATCCTCATGTCACTGAGCTCAGGATCAGGCTAGCATAGTAATTGCTAGCCAAAACCAACAATTCCCCAAACTTTCAGTCTCCTACTGATATTTAGGTGTGGTTTGAGTGACAGCATTACACAGACAGAGGGAATCTATTTTTTTCTCCTCTCAAATAGGTTGATTGTGCAAGAGCTCCTTCAGACAGAGCAATTTGCATGGTATCCATCAACACACAAACTACCTCCTTCACAGGGCAACTGCCAGGAATATATATATGCTCCAAAGTACTGGGAACGACACCACAGCTAAGACATGGCAGCCTAATCATGCTAATACTCACACGATGTCGCCTCTATTATCACCACAGCTTGTCCCAAAACACAACTGGGGAGCTGGGTGAAAAGGGCACTATTCTTTCTACCTCCCTTCTGGTACAGTGGAAGTGATTTTAAAGAAAGGTAAGATATGAATGCTAACCGTAATCCTAATAAAAATAATAACACCTAATAAAAATAATCAAAGAATGAAGCTTTTGCTTTGAACATTATTCACATCTTCCTCCAGGGAATCTTGGGAGGTCTTTGCCTAAAGGCTTGATCCCATGGCTAGTCCACTTTGAGTACTGTTTGAGGTCCTAAGAATTAAGCCTTACAGACAAGCAGCGTGAGGTAGCTATTATCTGCTTGTTTCTTATATGAAGCATTTACCTTTTTTACAGAAGATGAAATTTCTAGAGCCAGAGCCACTAAATACAGGCCTTTTATCTGACAGTGAGACTTTAAATAGAAATATACCAGAAAAGGAAAGGAGACAGGACAAGGTCCCAAAATCCATCAATTCTCTAAGACATGCCTCTAAGTAAGAGGCACAAGCCCTGCACTGGTATAGTATTTGCTTGATAAGAAAAAGAAAAAAAGGTGAAAAAAAAGAAACCAGTGTGATTCACTGACCATTTATAGAGAATTCTGTCTGATAGGTCAAAAATGCATGATTTTTATGTAGGCACGTAATCAAGCATAAACTATTTAATTACTTATAAAATAAAAAACTGAAAAAACTGTTTCATCAATTAGAGAAAATATAGATTTTTCTGTATAACATGACATTGCTAACATGTACTGTTTTCTGTGTGTGCCCAGAGGAAAGCATAACAATAATTCCCTTCAGGAAACCAGGGTAGTTTGTTTTTTGGTTTTGTTTTGTTTTTTCCTTTGAGAATGGTCCTGAGTACAAGGTGAATTTTGTCCAAAGGCAGACCAGATACACAGTGAATGCAGGCAGGTTATCAGGAATATAGGCAAGCTGAATATTAGAGTTCACTTCTTGGTTAATTCCTCAAAGCCCAACCCAGATAGGGTCAAACACCATCAGCTCTCACGCAGACACTGTGCATGTTAAATATAATAACCTGCACTGGTTTTAATTTTGTTTACCAGAACACGTTATCAATGGCAACTAACTAAACCTTCAAAACAAATTTTGAAGGAAATAACAGTCAAGGAAGTGTGATGTAACTATACCCCTCAATAATTCTGCACCAATGAAAATGCAGGACTGAGACTTGGGATTTCATTGACAAATGTAAAATATTTCCCAGCCATCACATAATACATGGAAAGAATAACCATCCCTATCCACATCATACTTACACACTCCCCTCCCCTTCCTAATAGAGTAGCATCAGTGAAGAAGAGGAACATGATAAAAATAAATGATGGGTGTCAGCAGAAAGAAGGAAAATATTGTTAAACACATGCAAACATATGGCTCAAGAACACCCTGGGCAAGTACACCCAGTAACTCGTATCAGACAAACCCTGGCTAACTGTGCAAGAGCCACCAGCAGCGCACCAGTGCAACAAGGCAAGAGACAGAGAGCAAAAAGAGGATGCTGCCAAAAGGCTTGGCTTCTGTCTGGACTGTCTGTCTGTACAACTGATCCAATACCAGAATACCAGAACCCATGCAGGTGAGAGAGCCTTTACTGAGGCACCTTGCAGTGACATGAAAACATTTCTCTGCACATCAGCTACCCAGAGGTGGAAGGTCTGAACGAAGCTTAAGCTGGAGAGTGACTCACAAGTGGACTTAGAATTCAAAGGCGGGGAGAAACACTGGAGAATGGATGGAGATGCAGACTTGAACAGAGGAGACTGGTATGGGCAAGGAAAGGAACAAAGATTCATCTGTTTCCCTTCTTATCTGTTACATTCTCTCTTTTTAGAATGCAAATTGTTCAGTAAAGCAGAGATCATTCCTGCTTTTACTCTTGTATGGCGCCTAGCGCTGTATTATATGCAATATAGCTCAACCAGACAGCAGATGCAGCTCAAACTTTTTCAAAGAACCATTTATGATGTAATTACACATTTTCTTAGGAGACTTTTTAATGAATCATTTCACTCTGATATAGTGAAATCTACTATTTTAAAAAGTGAAAATATTTGGTTTAATAAGATAATATTAATTATAGCAGTAATACATTTTTACTTAATTAATTATGATGTTTTTCTTGTTTTGAGATGTGAGAGTTAATAATTTTGGAATTTTCAATTAGAAAAATTCCATTTTTCTTCAGAAAAGCAATGTCTTTGAAACTCTTCTTTCTAAAATATCTAGCTGATTTTTAAACTACTTTAATGCCTTTATGAATAGGCTGACAAGTGATAGAAATATTCTTTATTTGGTACTTATTCAGTGGGGCTTTATGGGAAGATGATATAGGAGATGCCATTCAAAGCCATATCGTACCACCCATTTACCAGTTAAAGGTTACCTGCTACATGGAAAAGTAATCTGAACCCAATCACAGCGTATTTTGAGTACTCTGTGCTGTGCAATAAGTAGAAGTTCTTGCTTATGGAAACAAAAGAGAAACACCTTTCTATATTTTACATGACAAGAAACAAAAACTCCTCCCATGCCCCTTATCTCCCTAAGGGTGAGGCCGACCTAAAGCATCACCAGCATATTTTTGCAAGGAAGTTGCCAACTTATTGTCAAAGAGAATTACTACAAAGAAATATGAGCCTTTGACACTAAGAACAAAAGACTAATTGAAGAATTGGAGGAAAGAAAACAAGATGCCAAAAAGCACAAGAAAATTTGATTGTTTCTTTTAGTTACTGTTTTCTTCCTTTATCTAAGAGAATTAATTCCTACTCAGTTACTTTTGTGAAATTTGGTAGTTCTGCTTTTCAAAGTCTGCTACCACTTCAGTCTAATTTCATTTGAGGTGATCTTCCCTTATTTGAGTTCTGTTTTCTATTTCAAATTTAAATTATTCTCATGATATAAACCCCCTTCTCCTCCAGAATTTAACATCCTACATACAAGTTTAACCCCTATTTAGTCATTTAAATAAGTATCATGAATTAAAAAATATTGCTGATAGTAAGGCTGAACTCCCTGAAATCATACAGAGGTGTAAAGTGCTTAATGATTTTGCAAAAGTGAACAAGGGCACAGTAATTGTCATAATGCACAAAAATAAACCAGTAAATTTCTTGGAATGTATTGAGTATATACAGGTGATCTATTCATCATGACTTTGTACTTATCTATTATCTGTATCCTCTGTTGCGGTGTCACTTCCAGTCACGCCATCATGTTAGTCTCTGCTGCCTGTTTGTTGTGCTTTCAAGTAAAAGCTCTTGTATTGAGCCAATTTTGGCTTTCTATATAAAATGTCAGGATTCTCTTAGAGTTGTAAGAGGGCATTTGAACCTCTAGTCCCCAGTGAAATATGATGTGCTTGTGTAGATATCACTAATTACATCATTAGTATACTGAGTAGTAGTCATTCCGAGTAAAAAACGAACAATAGAGTGGTTGAAGAATTTAGGAACGTAAGCTTTTCTTTTGATCCCAGGGTGACCATTTCAGAAAACAAACTCAATTTTTTGCCTCCCTAAACAGGGGACAAGCACTGTCTGCTACTTCTTTCTCTTTTTCTCCCTTAGGAA
Source organism: Pyrgilauda ruficollis (assembly GCF_017590135.1). Classification (NCBI taxonomy): domain Eukaryota; kingdom Metazoa; phylum Chordata; class Aves; order Passeriformes; family Passeridae; genus Pyrgilauda; species Pyrgilauda ruficollis. The sequence continues at coordinate 1,125,955 of NW_024512543.1, forward strand.
CCATGAAGTAGAACAAAGTAGGCCAGAAAATCTGGCCCGTGGCATGTTGCTGTCTCAGTCAGATATCATATCCCTGTCTAGTCCCTTCATTACCTCATTCCTCCTACATCAAGAGGAAGCCAATGTAAATTGCTAAATGAAGAAAGCTATGTGGTCTTTCAAGTTAAACAAAACCCCTTGCATCAGCCATTTAACCACCAGCATACATTCTTGTGTCAAACAAGGCACTTTGATGAACCTCCTACCAAATTTAAAATGTAACAAAGATTAGTAAAGTCCTGAAGGTTGCGTTTTAGAGAAGTTCCTTTTTTTTAGTTCTAAGCTAGTTGCTTTATTATTTGCAAAAGAAATCTCATCTCAGATGCAGCATCTATATTCCAGTAAAGTTCTGCTTTTTACCCAATTTTCCAGCTGGATTGATCGAGGCAAAAGGAGGTCAAGTGACTTGCCAAGGTCAGATGGCAATCCAGTGCTTTACCAAGGATTAGAATTTAGGAACCTCCTGATTAATAGAACAAATAACCTCCATGCACCAAATCCCCATGGGATGGGCAAATCACAGAACTGGGTAGGATTAACCAGAAAGGACTTGTCCGCTTGGGTAAGCAAAATATACCCTGTACAGAAGAAATACAAACATTTTCAAGTTGCTGAGGCATAATCCTAGGAACGATTTACATCCGTGTGCTTTTGTAATTTGTGGAGGTTTTTAAGAGACCAGTAAGGCGCAAGGTTAATATTTGAAACCATGCCACTAAATAGTATGCACCCATCTTTATTTTAAAAATATAGACTAACACATCTCAATACACTATTATTTTAATTATTTAAAGAGACTCAGCAACTGGCACTGAAGATTTGCACCACGGAAAGCCCTGTCTCCTAACAAAAGGGCACATGCTCAGAAAAGCAAGTAAACAAACATTCCAGACGTGCCTTATGTTCCAGCAGCAGCGCCTCTTAAACAAACCTTACTAGTTACAGAGCAAAAATGGAAACTGTCTGTTTTGATTTAAATCTGTCCCTAAGCAATTTCCATGAGTTAACACAGCAGAAACACAAGCACAGGAACAAATAAACAAACAAACAAAGAAACTTGAGCTTGTTTCTAACAACTGAACTGCCACCAGTTTCCAAAATGCAATCATAGAGCTGTCCATTCTTGCACCACAATTAAAAGCAGCTCACAATGGAGGCGAGCTGCTCCACCCCAGCCATGGGAGAGTGTGTTGAAATGCTAATTGCACACAAAACTTCAGTGGTGCTGGTGATTAATATACTTATTGTTATTGTTAAAATTGGAATGACAAAGAGTATAATATAGCAGTGCTTTTGTGTCCTCTGGCTGTTCAAAAGTGTCTCCTTGCACTTTCTTTGGGTGCCAGAATTACTCAACTTCATTTTACGGTTTTCACTTGTATTGAATAGACAGGAGACGTGGAAGAACAGCTATTGGAGTATTTTAAATAAAGAAAAATAGGTAAGAATGTTTTTTTTGTTTAGGAAACCTGTGGTGTGGAAGACAGAGGGAACTAGTAGGATATGTTCTGCTAGGTGAAAAAAGAATGGAAGAGGACCTGGATTTCATTTTAATGGACAGGGTCCTGATTTGTTACTCTTTCAATTTTACTCAAGTCATAATTTCTTATTCACTTCTATAAACTACTGAGATTTCCTGTACAACCCACCAAAATACTTCATGTATGCTTGAGAAGATAAACAAAAAATTGGCTCCTACTAGCTGCAGTTATACGCTCAGCTTTAAATATTTACTAAAAACATTTTTCTGAATAAGGGGAAGATATTTTGCATCTTGCAGGATCCACTTTTCAGAGTCTAACTGCTACAGAATTATTTTCAAGGGAAAGATGGATGGTCATATGCTCTGTAAAGCAAGTCCCTTATTAATTTTTGTGGGATTCATGAGAAAAACAACTAGAGTCAATATTGACAGATCCTTGCTGTATGGCTAGGATGCAGCTGTTTATAATCCTGACCCATTAGTGGTGGGGATAACTATGTGGTGACTAGAATATCTAGTCTAAGTTGGTCTAACTTCACTACAATGTCTAATGTACTTAGTGTTACCTCAGCAATAAGTAGAATATTAATGTACTCCTGTGCCTTACATAGCATAAACCACTAATTTTAATAAATATTTAACTGAAAAGAGGCTGCAGCAGATCATAATCCACTTTGGGAGTGATATTTGAAAAGAAGATGCTCATCTTCTCTGTTGGAAGACTATGGGTCACCTCAGATTCAAATGTCTTGTCTTCATTGCCCATCATTTGTATGGTTAACATAAAAATATTATAGATGTACTTTAAAACTAAACAAGTAACTAAATAAACAAAAATGCCTATAACATGCCCAGGACACAGTGATTATATGGCTTCTGCAGCAAAGATTTTGCAGGTTTTTAAATATCAAATGACTGACAGAATGAAGGCAAGGAACATCAAAGCAGGGCTACAAGCTATTGTTGCTGCTCAACTGTGGAGGATGCTCCACTGATGCTCATCTGTGGAGGAGGAGGAAAAGAAGGAGAAAAACAGCAAAGAGGAAGAGCTTCTGAAGGTCCAGGAAGCTGGACTCTGAAGCACAGCTCAAGGGAACAGCAGCAATAGAGAGCCGCTTGAAATTAACCTTGAGAAGGTAATTTGAAAACAACTTGGGATTTTAAAAGCTGGTTCAATAAAGCAAGTACTAAACCACAACGAGATCAGCACAGGTATGTCACAGCAGGTAGTATTAATTTATGTAAGTCAGGATCTACTCAGAAGTTCACTAACTCTCCTCACAGAGATGTTGAGAGAGAATTAGATTTATTTTAATGACTGCTGATTTTTAAATTCTTCAGGCTACAGAATAAAAATGATTTAACTTCAGGAAATTGTATTTATTGTACTTTTTATATACTGTGGTTTAGGGATCATGGCAGGCTGTACCAAATAGGTAGGAGGTCAGTAAGACAGCAGTAGCTCTTAATTTGGCATGCAAGAGGGGTCGAAGAATTACTGTCAATGGCAGCCACCCTGCTGCAATCGACTTACAGTTCAAGAATTCAGGAGGTTCCTTTCATGCCAAGTGAAAAGGCATGAAAGGAACTCTTTATTTAATTCTGGAAGGCCTATAAAGGCCTTCCAGAATTAAATAATATGATTCCACACATGAATGATGATAAAAACAAACTTAGATGATTAGTCAACAAGCTGAGATTTGAAAGGAAGAGCTGGTACAGCAAACTACTCCATGGGACAGATACACCAAGGGGAAGACCCTGACACATAGACAGAAATGACTTAAAGAAACTAGTGGACAAGTGGCAATAGTAAATGACAATGCTGATGAAGCAGTACAGATGTAGTATTTTCAGATCCTTGTAAAAAGCTTGGTGTAAAGTTTTGCCAGTAGAACTTACACGTATCTTCCAGTGGATACATTGCTACTGATCAGCTGTGCAAACTCATCTCATGATGGTGTGCATACCGTAGTGTCACCAAATGGCACCACTTTAGTCTTCAGATACCATGATACAGCAGATACAGAATCCCTGCCTCACTTTAAAGCTTTGCCATTCCAAACAAAGTAGCTTTTGGTAATGTTGTGTCACTTTTTGGGTTTCCTGCTTCTGGTGACATGTACAGGGATTTTGATGACACTCATGGCCAGTGAACCATCTCAGATAAATTGAGTTTGATCTAATCCCTTTTGATTTGAATACCTTGTATAACAGCAGGTTAGCCATGCTGTGCTCTGTGCGTGTACCCATGTTGTAAACTCAGCACATTTTGAAAGGTCACTTTAGCTTCCCTATATTTGCCATGTAAAGCTCTTGCAAGGCAATTCAAGATATGGTGTGGAGGAGTCAAATGGGAAAGCCCAGCTTGGACTGTGACTGGTCTGTTTCTGCTTGTGCATTTATTAGGGAGTGGAACAAGCTCATGTTATTTGTCCTGACACTTCCAGTTTTGTCTCATGTTTTATACACACAACTGTAATCAATACACAGTAAATCTGGATTAAAAATTCTTCATAAATTGTGGACTAATTGTATTCCTTTTGACCAGGAGCTCCACCTTTGGCATTGGTGTATTTAAGTTCCTTCAGAAAATCTATAGGTCAACATTTTGTAGAGGAAAAGAAAATTCCTGTCCACAATGATGGACAAGACATAAATTGATAATGACACCTTTACTTTATGGATACCTTCATGTTATCTTGAAAGATTTAAAAGCAGCTGCAGGGCTTTTATTTACAGTACTCTGGTTGATAGTGGCTCTGGAGCAAAGATCTGTCAATAGCCAAAGAGCAGCAGAGCTACAACCATGGCACTTCCTTCATTTGCGATGTTCTGACACTACATCAGCCCACACTGAAGAAATTCACATCTAGGGAGGCTTGCCCAGTTTCTGGTCCTTTGGTGCCAGATGACGTGAAAAAGCAGGACCAGAAGAGACAAACTGATATATTTGTAAATGAAAAAGCAACATTTTCAGGCCTGGTTATCTATGTGAAAGGGACTAGGATTTATGATAGGTGGAGCCAGCAACAGCCTGCAGCCAAGTTAGTTTGATGCTTCCCTGGCATCAATAGACGACCGTATTTTCACCTGTTTAGAACTGTGTCAAAACATCAGTGGGGTGGTATAAACTTTTTCTTGAAGAATTGTTTCATTCAGGTTCACTCCCCCTGCCCTGAAGAGTTGCAAGACCAGCTTGGTTGTTACTAAGCTTGAGACAAAATTGTTTCACCATGTTTGAAAAAAATAACCTGCCTTTAGTTGGGAATCAGGAGAATAATACCTTGAAAAAATACTGGAGAGTATGAGAGGAAGGGTGCTGGTATGTAAAGGGAATAAACCGACATAAAATGCGCAGAGCTGAAAGCCAGGCATCTGGAGGTGATGACACTTAGGGTGATGATACTGAGATGATGAAGAAGGGGAACACAGAGGTCTGGCACACTGACAAACAGGAGGAAAGACAGCCCAGATTGGAGATGTGGCTTGGTAGACAGGCAGAAAGATCTGAGCCCTAAAGCACTTTGTCCTCCAAATGTAAAATCGAATCTGGAATTCCTGAGTCTTACCAGATTTCTGCTCTTAGCAGATATTTGTTGAACAATAATCAAGGCACCTGCCAGCACAGTTACTAGTGTAGAAGTGGCCTAGAGAATCACAGAGAGATTCTCACTGATAATGTCTCATGGTCCCCCATTGCTTGGTAGATGATAAGGCAGATGAGTAGGTTGAAAGCTGGCTTTCTGATTGAAAACCAGTGTTGACATCAATGTCATATGACAAAAAAAAAAAAAAAAAAAAGTTTTATGTTGCATTACAAGAAAAAGCAAATAGGAGCCACACAAAAATTAGCCTTGTAAAGTCAGGCACTCAAAATTTAGGAAATGCCCAAGATTAGTTGTGTAGTCTTTGTTCAGATAAGCTTCTGCTTTATGATACAGCTCCTAAGGGTACAGTTTGCCATGATGCTTACATGGGATCATATCTCATGCAATGTACTAGATTGCTTGACTCCCAAAGAAGGGATGTACTTAGATGTTCAATAGGTAAAGATACCCTAAAAATGCCCCAAAGACTGTTCTTCCTATAATAAAGAAAAAATAATGCAGAAAAAAATGTTCGCTGTTCCCAGCACTCCTTGATGAACTCTAAAGAATCACAGAAACTTAGGGTGCCTGATGGCCCCACTCTAGGGAGGTTGAGATTTATGTTATTAAGGATCTTCAGAATGGTTCTTTGACTTCAGAATGGTTCTTTCTCTTCAGAATGGTTCTTCTTGACAGGTTGTGTGGTGAATGATACAAGGAAATACTAAAGGAAAAAAAAAAAAAGATTATTTTAAAAATCAGGCAACTGATCCAAATAACATAGTTCTCTTTTTGTCTGTCCCAGATTATTCAGATCCAGGACATTGACTGTATCAATTCACTAGGGTTTTAAACAGCTTGCTACTTTTCATGTTTTTCTCATTTTGTGATGTTAAGTCTGGAGCCCTGGTGCTGGACTGGCAAAAGTGCTGCAAGATAAGTGAAAGAGAACAGAAATTCTGAGAGCATGAAGGGATACTCCATGCCATACATTCCAAAACATTAAGTTGAAGATATCTCAAATTGGGCATTCATGCTAAGGATTTTTTTTCATTTTTAGTCTTTGTGCTTTATTTCTCTCTATGTTGTGAAAGAACCCATATGGAAATACATTCTCTTCTAGCAGAGGTTTTTTTTGAGATAGAAATTTGTGATGATGCAGATAGAGTTATAGGAAAACACATGAGGAGGTTAATAATTCTGTCTTCATATCTGGGGCTGAATAGTTTGCAGTAAATAAGGCCTGAAGTCACCAATGGAAAAAATAAGAATAAAAACTGTATTCAATCACTGCTTATTCAGTATCTCTACATCCTGTGCATGGAATGAGGCAGAGGACCCATGGAAAAAATATGACATCCATAATCAAAACCTTTTTCATAAGCTATCCAAGAAAGCTGAATTAACATGGCGTGCATTGCCTTAATGATGCTAGTTTTTCTCTTATTCGAGATTTTACCTATTCAATAGGAACATTCTGTAATCATCATTGTATGTGTATGTTAAACAAAAACCCCAAAACTATCCAATTCAATCTGAGATACACCACAGAAGATCATTGTACATGGCTGGTAATTTAATCAATTTATATTAAGAAAAAATATTTTTGATTCTTTGATAGGTGGCTATGTCTAAAATTTTTAGAAAGGCAAATAGTTCTGATATTAGGATTGGGAGATGAATAAAATTTAGTCAGACACATGCTGCTTTTTCCTTTCCTAAGAAAAAAATCAAGCCTTAATCCTACAACTGCATATTAAATCATTTATTCACAGTGACAGGTAGGAGAACACAGATATAGTAATCTACCAGTCTGGTATCTGGTATGCATTGGGAGTATGAAATAGATCTCAGCAGGCTGAATGCTGTGCACCCACGCAATGTACAATGCTGTGATTACAGTAGGTAAGTGGTTTGGGGAAAAGTGGATTTGAGACATGCAGGAGTCCAGTGTAATATGCGGTATTAGTTGCAGAATTTTGCTGGGACGCATCTGGTAATTTTAGGCCTGGTATAATGTCTGATTGGCTTGTCTTTTGTGGCACTGAGAATCTAGACTCCTTAGAAAAATTATGTATTTTCTGCAAAATTTTAATGAAGGATCCATTTTAAAGAAAACAAGTTAATCAAAAATGATTACTTTAGGCACACTCTATTTCTGTAAAGGAAATAAAAACAATGTACACAGTCACATTAACGTTGTAGAACAAAAGTCACTCCTAAGGGTTTGTAATCTCACAACTACCTTCAATATAAACCACAAGATTTTCAGTATCCTGCACAGGAAACTGCATTTTATAGAATTTTGATTGAATATAAATGATGAAATTCCTCATAACTAACAGCATCATCCAACAGACTGGTCTTCCCCTCCCTTGGTCATACCTTGCTGCTTTCAGGTATTTGTGAGTCCTTCTGGGCAGTGTACTCATTACACCTTACCTTAATGTAGTACATATTTCAAAAATGCTGTGTCACTTATGATGGAAACCATAGGCACTGCATTATAAGTGGCAAAAAGCCCTGCCAAGGAGTGCCTGCAAATGACTTGGTAACAGCAGAGAAAGCTGAACCCTTGGTAGAATCATTCCCCAGTGTTACCAGCTGGTGGCCCATACTATTATTTCCATGAAACATTCCCCATATGGATTTACTTTGAGTGGGAAGTGACACCTCTGTTCATGTCATCCTAAGGCATGAAGGGCAGGCTAGGTGGATTTCCATAATTCCAGTCCAGAACTGTCATATCAGCATTTTCTACAGTTGGCTATATGCCCTTTGGAAAAAAAAAAAAAAGGGAAAAAAAAAGAAAAAAAGAAAAAGATAGGGAAATCTGTTTCCTTGTAAAATAGACATTTCAAAGCAGCCTTTCCTTTAGGTTGATTATGTCTTTCAGCTAGAGGGGGGGAATCTTCTGTGGTGTGTTGGGCCTCATGGCTGTGACTTGCAATAGTCATCCCTCACATTTAGAAGAAAGGTTTAGAGTCTTTTTTGAAGATGCACATAGGCAAATAAACTTGCATCTATACAAGACATCCACTTGTTCCTTCAAGCTACTTTGGTCATTGTGTCACAAGTTATGTTACTACTCACTGGGTTAAGGGGTTGGAGCTGGTTTTGCTTTTTCTTCAGCAGATTTTTCAGGAGTTTTGGGTTGTGCCAGCTTTGATGTCAGTTGGAACTGACAAAGGTGTAGCTCAGTATTCTAAAATCCAAACTTGGAAGAAATGGGTCAGGTAAATATCAGTTTTCTTGCTGCTGGAAAAATGAAGTACATGGTATGCTCTCTGATATGGCTTCCTTATCATAGCAAGTTACTAATTATTAATTGTTCATAAAATAAGCTATTCTCTTTTCCTTTAACCAAATAATGTGGTTGACTTTTAAAGTATCATTAGATTGTTGATTTAGCATCATGCTGTGATTAGTATGGCATTTCACACCTTTCCCAGAGTTACTGTCTCAGATTGTCAGCAGATATCATTAAATCTGCTTACAAGTCATACTTGAAAGATTACTTTTGTTGTGTTTTTGCAAAAGTTGGCAAGTTTCAGAATTAAATACAAATGAAAATTTAGCATAAATGTACCATCCTCCTCCTGACTGCTCTGAGCAGGTGGAGTCCAGATTCCCCTGTATTTTTCTAGGAAGGGGTGCTATGCATGCTGTGGGGTATTTCTCCTGAAAGTTCATCACAGCACACCTCTAACAGATGGGTCATGCTTTTTTGAAACTTTCCTTCTGAATCAAAAATACTCATAATTTCCTCCAATGAAATACGTGAAAAGGTGCATAGCAAGACCTACAAGTCTGGCCAAGGGCTGGAAAGAAAAGAATTACCTCTCTCTGGCCAAAGAAGGGACTATAGCTACTTCTCTTGTAAATAGCAGTGTGCATCATGGGAATGCTGAGTCAGCTGCGGAGAATTAATCAGCCTTTCATCATCTTGGCTCAGGAAAACTGAAATTGTGTGAGGGGAATTGTGGTGGGATTCAGTAACAAAATTTTATTCGAGAAAACATTTAAAATTTAAAGTGGAAAGAAATTTATGCCTCTTTCTCTCCAGATGTAGACTAGAGAGAACCTCCCTGATTTCTCTGACTTCAAATTAGACTGAAACAAGTAATGCAATTTAAGAGTGCTTCCCACCCTCTGGCTCCTTGGGGCATTTGAAAATCTGGTCACTTCATGTGAATGTTTGAATAGGTTCCAACCTCATTTAAACATCTGACCCTGTACTTCCCTACTTTCATCCTATATATTTAGTTTGACATTTAAGGTTCTCTGCCTTCAATTCTCTATGCTCCAAAAAACAGCTAAAAATCTCCAATAAAGCACATAGCATACAAAATTCTTTCATGTTCTAGAGTCCTTTAATGAGAGGAACTAAACAAAAAAGTAAAGATTCAGAACCTCAAAAATAAGGTGGGGATAAACACCTCTAAACTGAGAAAGAAATAATTTAAAATTGAAGTCCCTTAATTTACTTGAATAGGCCTGGGTTAATTTACATCAACAGAGGATCTGACTTGAAAATATTACATATCTTTTCTGAAATTTTTCAGGGATGGAAACACTGGAGTAGAAATCTTACAAGCAGCAGCATCATTATATGATTTCCAGTACCTCTCTCTTCAAGCTGTGCTGTTCCAAAGGAAAATCTGCATTCCAGGACTGGGTAATACCTCTGACAGCTTCCCCCATTCATGTCACCAAGAGCTGCAGCTGGGCTCGGTATAACAAGAATCCTTGTGATATCCCGCCCCAGTGAATTTCCTGCTGCATGTAGCCAAAAGCCAGCCTCTCCCAGAATATTAAATCCACTGAAGCAGAACCTTGCAACAATTTATAGCAGGTTTCTAGGTGCTTAGTAGCCATAGTGCTTTTCTTGTTTATGGTCCATAGTTTCCTCAGCCATACTCTGTAATTTCCTTACTAAGGTCTTACTCTCAGGTCTGCATATATTTACATGTTTTACTCTGCAAGCTTTTAAGCAGCAAATTATACAAAATAGAGGTGAGACCTCTGCTAGTTGAGTCTTCCTTTTATTGTTCCATTGTAGTTGTGTCTAGAAAATAAATAAGTTAAGAACTTGAACCGACATAAAATAAATGACAGTTCAGGTTCTATAGGTTCATGTTTATGACATGATTGGCCCACAGCCATTGCAGCTATTTTGTAGTCTACAATATGTCCTTGATTTGCTCTTCCACCAGTATGATAACAAACACATATAATCTTTGCATACACTCGTAGCAGGCTTTGAGCCTCTTCTTCCACCTGATTTTATATATTCAGCACTTACACTGTTCTTCACAGAACTCCCTCAGCTCCCTTAAATAATCCTTACATTTTCATCTGTATTGTTTTCATCTTTCAACTAAGTTGACAGATAGATGAATACAAAGAAAAAGCAAGAAAATATGATAAACCAAGACACTTGTGAAATCACAGAATTAACAAAGACTTGCATTCATAAAAAGTGAGAAATTTTTCTTCCAACAATATACAAATTGTGATAATCCAAGCACAACTACCCACATATTTTCTGATTTGTAAAAACACCTTCTTCTAATTCCTTTTGAGAGCAACTATGCCAAAAAGCCATATGATAGTAGCAATAGTGGGACTTTGAGTGCATTCATACCAGTCCTGTTATATCTCTCATCTGCTTTTGACACACAGATCATGAGATTTTTTTTCTCTCTTTTTTACAGATCTCACAGAAATAGCCTTAGTGTCAGTGACATGACTCCATTTCTTCCTCACTGAGCATATATTGGATGATGTATTGGAGCCTAATCAAGAAATGTTATTTTTTTTTCCTTCAAGGCACATCATATAGACTTCCAAGGGCTCTCATTTTGTTTACACTCTTTCTAGGAAGCAGAAACAGCTGAAATTTCAGTGTGGTGATGGCTCCATATTTACAGCTCTATTGCACTTGACCTTGCTGGGGCTACAAAATGTGCAAGCAGCTTTTGTAAAAAGGGAACACATGAATAAGCGCTGGCTGGAGTTCAGTAGAAAGGGACTGAGACAAGTTCAACCAAATGGGAAAGTAATAATGATTTTGTTACAAGAATGATCATCTGTTTATCAGCTCACATGGTAACACAGTTGTTGGATTCTTGGTGGCTGATCCATTGTCAAATATCTTTGCCCAGGTACTTTTTATTTCTTTATCTTGTCTGAGCAATGACATCCATTTCGTCCTGGTACAGATATGATGACTTCGTGTTTTTGCTGATTTCTCTGGTGTGTCATATATTGAGCTGCTCTTTATCTTGAAACAGTGAAAGATTGTAGCTCACGCCTAGAATACCTCTGAGAGCAACCTTTTGCCTAATTTTCTCTGAGCTACAGTGGCTTCCTAGTTCCTAGTGAGAACTTTAACATCAGTTTTGATCTAGGGGATGATGCAGTCAAGGATGATGGAAGGAAGTGTCAAAATCCCACTGAAATTCAGTATGATTTAACTTCTTTTGCTAAACTCCTTTCAATTCCTCTGAAAAGTCTCCACCAGAACTTAAACAGGGACCAGGCTATATGGTTTACTACTCAAGATAGATAGTAACTATTTTTTCCTACTGTTATCAAAGCAAATTGAGAATGAGGCTTGTACCATTACCATCAGTTACTGATAACATACTTTCTTTTTCTGAAAATTCCCAAGTACTTCTAATTGTATCTCCATGCAAAAGGGTAAAGGTCATTTTGCTCTTCTGATTAAAAATTGAATTTACTTTGTGTTGATGTAAATATAGGAAATTAATAGTAAATTAGTTTTGTTCTTTCAATCTGCATTCAAAATTAATATTTAGTGCAAATTTTCTACTTCATTTTCAGATAATCAAAATACACAATGCTAGTAAGATTATATCACCCGTTCTTGTCTCAAATAAATTTTTGTAATTATGTGAGAAATGAATCAATATTAACCTTCAAAAGCTACAATTCTTAGGTGAATGGCATCAGAAACTTGAGCATTCACATGGTAGCATTATGATTGGCCTGAGAGCAGACAACCAGAATGTGCTGAGCTTTTGAGGAAATTCAGGTATTGGATTACTTTACACATTCATAGTGCACAGAAACCAGTAAGGTAGGTTTTGTGGAATCATATCAAGATATTTGTGGAATCATATCAGCAGCCATAATGAGCATTGGCAACTGGCAAGAATGCTGCCTTTAGGCTGTAATCCAGAGTGCACGTTGTTTCAGTAAGCAAGAAGTGGGATTGCTTTTTGGTGTCCAAGTGAAAAACAAATGGGGATAAAGAGGTGTCTGGATGAGATACATCTAATTATGCAGTGTAAGACTTGGGCAGTAGAGATATGATAGCTAGAGAGAGAGAGGCAGATAGACACACACACAGATAGCATATGTGTGTCTATCAGACACCAAAGAGATCAGACTCTAGAAACACCATATTAATCTTCAGGGCTAAATTTGTTTTCTTGAAGCTGGACAGACTGTTTAGAGGGAGCTATAGTTTTACTAAGCATTAAATGCTTG
>NW_024512543.1:1143584-1198584 GCF_017590135.1 Pyrgilauda ruficollis
GTTTCTTTTCCTGACCTTATTACTTTACTGGAATTAAGCTTGAAACAATCTGATGTCAGCTACTGTATATCTACTTTTATTGCTAGCCTTGCTGGGGCTCTCCATATTGCTAGCACTGCATCTCATTTCAGATAGGTTGAACCACATATATATTCTGCAGTTTATTGAAAGCCTGATAGATTGTTTTCTGCATTCCACAATGGCAGGACAGTCTTTTTCATGAATGTTGGAGAACTAAATGTAAATTCCCATGTATACAGCTGACCAAAATTAATAGGTTTTTTTTTTTTTTCCTTGGTGATATGAATAAATCCAGCATATCACTAGATATGAGTAAGAATAGTGCTAGTGTAGCTACCTTTGGTTTAACTTTTCTGATTCAGGGGCAGTTTCAAATGTATTTCAAAAATCTGTAAAAGTTGACTATTATGATAGATTCAAAAAAGATTTGCCCAGACGACAAAGCCGTATCAGAATGAATTGCAAGGATTGAAAAAAGGCAAACTACGTTGAAATTGAGACAAGCTTATGCTGTCTGTCCACCTCCACCTCTTTTCTTTCTCTCCCCATTACCATATAAACTTAGCAGGTCCACTGCTGTCAAATGTAATTCAATGATAAACATCACTCTATAACTCCATTAAAACACAACAAAAATTATCCTTAGGACCATGTCTAGGGATTAATATATTTAGAAGCTATCCAATATTTACATAACTTTTCCTCATGTTGAATCTGCTCTTGCTCTTTGAAAAATAGTCCAGACTCAGGCAGCATGAGAGAAAAAGTTTTTTTTCCTCTAGCAATCTCCTATTCCATATCCTTGTTGTAACAAACATCTGACCCACACAAGGCAGATTGGTCTGCAAGTTGGTTGATGAATCGAGGGAAAATATCCTTTCACCACAGCAGATACGTGTTGATCAGTCACAAGTGACCCAAACCTAGGCTAATTTGCAATATATTACCCTGTAGGAGATTAACTAAATCACTTTGAATGGTGTCCTGGCTCTCCAGGATTGTCTATTGACTTCCACTGATACAGTGCCTTCCAATGCCATGTTAGGCTCCCAATCTGTTACTAGTAAGACAGTCATTGTTTAAGAGGGGAGAGACTTCAGAAACAGTGCCAAATCTGCTGGCTGGGTCAACATGAGGGAGCAGCTTGGGAACTTTCAGGGTGTGATGAGACTCCAGCAGCGTGCTTACTGCATGTAGGCAGCTCTGATAGCTGCATGGCTGGGAGCTGGGTCAGGACCTTGCTTAAATGAGGGCAGGGGAAGATCCCAGCCATAAAAAATGGCTGCTGTTCACTTATTTGTGCAGCCGAGAGCATCTCATTGCTGAAAAGATCCACCCACACTCCATTCAAACACACCTCCTCTCTCATGAGACTCTCATGGCAGCAAAGCCAGGAAGTGTCGGGGTCAGGGGAGGTGTGAACACATGCTGAGCAAACTGTGTTTGATGCAACATATACTATCCCTGCCTGCTGAGACAGCACAAACACCTGCTCTGGAGGGCAATTCCTTTACTTAGCTACTTAAGCATTGTTTGACCCTCTGCAGGACTTTTCTTAACTTGATATGTACTGAAAAATAAAAAAGAACAGTGTTTTCAAAATGATGATTTCTGTAGTTTTGTCATTCTGCAAAAGCTTTTTTCTTCCTGTTTCCTTATACACCTAATTCTTCACTCTGCTCCCACGGGAGCAGGATAGTTGAATGCAAAAGAAGTGTTTACTGATGAAAATAAACAAAACATGCTCATTCACATGAAATAATGCAATCTCTGGAATAGTGTGTTGTTGTGTAACCACCAAAAGACATGCCTCAGATTTTTAACTCTGTACTTCAAGTACAAAAAAGGTCTAGGAATAATCTGAAAGGCGCTCCCCCCCACCCCTCTGTATTTGCCCTCACTTTTTTTTATTTCTCTCCAAATGTAACAGAACATTACATTTCAATCTGCTTGAAAAACTGGAGTGATATGAAAAGGGAAAGACAATGTAAAGGCATCTGACTGTTAGAGGAGATGGACTTGTTTGAAGCAAGGGGCAATTGAACTCTACTGAGTGTATTTATTTTAGTCTTTTAAACTGCTCTTCCTGACAACCTTAGCCAGAGGATAATTAACTTTAAGGAATTATGAAGCTACATAAGGCACCACTTACAGGTTGACAATGAATCCACAGGAAGCCTTGTCCCAAACCAGCTCTGTTACCTGTGTCTCTTACCTTTGACACCTGCAGGAGAGAATATATGGAGGTTGGAATAGAGGTATTCCCCCACGTAATGACTATACATGACTATAAGAGTCCACCTGAGGATTTATCTACTGCTTCTGGATAACTATTTTGGTAATCATCTATAAGAACATGATAAGTTTTTTATATCAATATAGAATATAGATTTCTATTCAATTCAACATGCTCAAACACCTGCTAAGTGAAATTAATTTGATTATTCTTAGTCGTTTGTTAGATTTGCCTCATGCCTAATCTATTTATTTAATGATAAAAATGTGGTGAATGTTGTTATTGACATATAAATATCTGTATTGTGTAACTTAAAAGGAGACTGAGTGATAATGTCCTTTGAATTAGACAAATTTATCTACCACCAGCTGTATTTTGGTCAATCTAAACATCAACACATTCATAGAGCCACTGGAACAAAGGGAGAAGCATCAGTAAAATATTGAGGTCTTCATGTGACAACACTTTAAAAGCACTTGCAGGGTCTTCTTGCAATTTTGATTATATCTTCAGTTTATTTCATTTATTGAAACACAGTGAGACTGAAAGCCTGAAGATCTAGAGTTATTAATTAGTATGTTATATCAATAGCTGCTGTGAAATGGAATACAGCATATTCATAATTGTAAATAGCTGATTTAATTTATAGCATAATGTTAGGTATTTGGGTATTTCTGTCATACTGTTACTGTTCTTTGCTGTGCTGACTGCAAAATATAATAACTTCTAAGCAGTGTGTAAAACAAAGTGCTCAATTCACTTTATTAAAATATCCAATAATAATTGATTTAAAGGCAATAAAATGTGTTCATTAGAGGGTTTATATTCAAGAAATATTGAAAGTATACCTAAAGCTGTCACTTTTATTGTGAATGAACAGGATAATATAATTTGAAAAGAGTGTGATCATACTAAAGATTTGTCCTGCAGCATTATCTGATAGCTCGTAAAGTGCTGAAATTTAATATGATGCTTTCAGTCAGTTTAATTGAAATTTAATTGCCACTTTGGGCAGAAGGTTTAGATCTGATCAATAAAATATTAAAGATTTTGTGCTTTCACTTGGAACAATTTCTTAGCCAATGCATCAAGTTTAACCCATGTTTTAGGAAATATTTGTTTGTTGTAATTCACATAATGTTCAATATCACTTGCTAATCTTAATGTGTTAACACACTGCACAGATAAATAGTGGAAATAATAAAGCTATAGTTGATCCATTTAATTACAACAAGATGAAAGAAATAACGGTCACCTTCAGATTCATGAGAAAGGCATTAATGTAAAAGAGCTATAAATATTTTGAAATGTCAAATCTCAGAAAGACAGAGTCCAACACGAGCCTAGCTGTAAATCAGGCACATGGAAGGACCTTGAAAAAAAGATGGTTCTTTGGTATTTTAGAAATAATTACTAATACAAAAAGGGTAATGATGAACCTATAAATTACATTAAAAAGGGCCATTAGAGGAGGATTAGTTTATAAAGCTGAGAGATTGTTCCTGAAAATTATCCTGGTAGTTATTTCTTCTTTTCCTTTCATATTATTCACGAACCCCAAAATTATCTGATTAATGATAAACTAATTGATTGCTACTTTGCAATTCAAATTCAGTAGCCAACTTTGAACCTCCCTTTACTGTAATCTATATTGTCTTCATTTTTATTCTTTTTTTTCCCTCTGTGTGTGTGTGAGTCAGTGTAAAGGGGATTATGGTACGTTGTTCTCTAAAATGTATGGGGGCAATTTCAGTCTAAGCAGCACTGCTACAAAGTTCATCTGTGCAGTTGGCTCAGACCCTGAAAGCCAGCTCTGCATGCCTGAAGGGAGCCTGGTGCCTCTGCTCCTCCATCCTTCGCTCAACTAGGCACTCCTACAAGACCTTGGGGAGAATGGACAGAGCTAGAGGTGACTGAAATGCCACTCCTGATTTCTCTGAGGTCTTCAAAAATGCTCTTTAACCTAAAGCCCACAGAGTATCTTATCAGGACTGTAATTTCCTGCTCAAGATGATATCATTCAGTGGCCACCATCTGTAAGAGTTTTCATCCTTTCAAATAATAAGCACTGCTGGAAATAGAAATGTCTGAGCTCAGGTCTGAATGGCCAGAAGTTGTGTAAGAGGCAGGCTGAAGATCTGAGAAACAGAAAACTCTCCCATAGGCACACAATATGTGCTATAATGGCAATTTCATTGCAAGTTACTGCTTATTTGAATAAACTGTAATTCCCAGAATGCTTTTTTTTTTTACTTAAGATTGATTCAGATGTGCATGGGGCAGAGGACAGCACTTGGCAGCATGGAAAACAGCTGATTTATACTGTTGCTGGTGACAGAAGCACAGCAGAATCACCTTTTTGGCCTGACATCAATGGCATCTATAGTGCTCCATGCCAAGGATCATGCGAAAAGATGAAAAAGTATAGTCATTCCCACTTCCTATCTCACAGCACTCAACCATTATCTGGAGGATTGATGAAATAGCCAATTCAAAACCCTCTGAAGACTGCATTGGGCTGTTTCCCCTTCTGTGAGGTTTCTTGCAGGAAAGGATTTGCAAATGCAGCTCCCTGAAGACCATTAGCTTCTGCTGGCTGCAGCACGTCTCTGCATTGTGAGGGGCAGCGTGAGCATTGAGTGCTGGGAGTATTTTAGGTCTCTGGGACCTTGATTAGCAAGCAAAACCCAGCTGATCTGACAATTAACACAATTGGCAGTCACATGCCTGCTAAAATGGGACATTTTTGCCTTCAATTTCAGGCCTCTTGTTATAGGGGAAAAACTTGAATGACACCGGAGGCAAGAATCTTGGGAGAACAAAATGGATGATGGATGGTTAGAATTTGGAAGCAGAAAACAGGAACAACATCAAACTTCTACCCTTGCTGGGCCCTTTCCTCTATGCAGTTCTGCATCTGCAGGATAGGAAGATGATACCTCTTCACCAGCCCACCTCTCCGTCTAATTGTGGTTGTTGGAAGACTGGATAAAATCATATTCTCACAGACTGTGCAAGATGCTAGGTGTTGGTTTTGTGGTAGAATTTTAAGAATATTTGGTTCCCAATTTTCCAATCTTTTCTTCAAGTTCTCCAGGATGCATTAGTCTGGAAATATTTATTTGGAGTCTAGAGTTCCTTTCCAAGGCTACTGTAGAGTACTGAAGATGGGGAGAAGGAAGCAGTAACTCCATGTGTTGTAAATTGAACCTTGCTATTAGAGCTCTAAGCAGAAAAACTGACACTTTTCCTCACCAAAGCAGCAAGACAAGACAAGTTCCTTTTCTATAGCACTGAGAGAAAACATGGTTAAACTGCATGATGGATTTGTCTTTTAAAACACAAAATTTCTTTCTTAGTTTGCTGTAAATAACTTCATTGAAAAAGTACAAATCATTTTCTTAAATCTCTCTTGATCAAAATTTAAGCATAATCCCCCCAAAATCTTTACTACAGCATCCCCAAAATTTGCCAGGGACCAGATATGGATTTGGTATGGATTATTAAAATGATAAAATCTGACTCTGACATTCTGTTCAGATATTATTTGGATTTGGATTTTCAACCTCCCAAAATGTTTGCAATAACCGTAGTGTTTTTTCTTTACCCTTTCTAATAAGAGCTCTGTTTTAGCTTGAATTTTATTTATGGTATCTTTTTCAGATTAAATCACAGTCCCTAATGGATTTAAATACTCTCCTTTGAAAACAACATTTTTGTATGCACTCAAGTAGTATTATATTTTAAACAAAAGTAATTCCTTCATTTGTTCCTTAACTTCCTCAAATTCTCAGTTCAAGGGTACATTTTTCATCTGGAAGATGCTAAAATTGGTGTCACCTTTCTTCTGCATTGACAGTAGAGGATTAAAATGGTTGCACTGAAGCATCTTGTATTTTTTCTTCTTCTAATTTATCACAACCAGATATTCCATGGGAAGTTAAGGTGGAGGGAGAGAGGGGAGGAAAGATGCCCAGCTGATAGACAGCAGCTCTACCTTGCAGAAGATTCATTCCACTGCACATTTTGAATCTGCTGACAAGAAACTTGCAGCACAAGTAATCAGAGCCTTCACAAGATTGATTTTGTCCCCTGCTGGTATATGGCATATAGGGGAAAAAGGTTCTCATCTCTCAGTCTAATCTTAACTATTTAGAAGCCATTACTGCAGGATTACAAATCATCTCAATACCTTTCTTGTGTTACTTAGTTATTTATTAGGAAGTCCAGCAAATTAGTCAGGTAACATTATATAGTGTTCTAGTGCTGAAGCTCTTATTCAGTGTGCTGCTGGATTATTCCCTTAATTTACAAATGCTAGTAAATCTATGAAGTTCTGTAAACAATACTGCATAGTGCTGAGTGTAAACATTTAACAAATTTTCTAATTTTTCTATTTTTTTTCTAAATGCAGAGAAAAC
This sequence comes from Pyrgilauda ruficollis, assembly GCF_017590135.1. NCBI lineage: Eukaryota > Metazoa > Chordata > Aves > Passeriformes > Passeridae > Pyrgilauda > Pyrgilauda ruficollis. The sequence continues at coordinate 1,150,263 of NW_024512543.1, forward strand.
TTAGGAAAAGATATCTATCTATATCTATATATCTATATCTATATCTATATCTATATCTATATCTATATATACACAGTTCACTTTTCAAAGTGACTCAAGCAAAATTGCAGGTGTGTTCTGTCCTAGGTTTGTAAGAAATGCTTAAAGTCAACTTGTCATAGAAACTTAATTGAATCTACTGCCTATACAGCTCCAGAAGGGAAAATGTAGGAAAAAAAAGGAGAAGCATGAGATTTATCTGATGTTTCATTGATGTATGGTTATATAAAATCTTAAGTAATACAGATAATGTCACACAATATTGCAACATATATTTTCAGCTGAACATTATAAGACAATAAGGCATAAATGGAAATTAAAGGAAAAAAATCTGAATGGTTGTCAGGGAACACTTTTTCATTCAGAGAATCATAAACATATGGAATGGTGTGTCAGGCAAAGTTTCTGAGATAAGAAGAGAGTAATTACAAAATAGATTTATATCCTGAGGAATAAAGTACAGACAATGGAAAAAAAGCTTCAATAAAATGATTTTTAACCCTCACTAGAAAAAATGTTCATGATAATCGCATTTAATAGGTAACATCTAATTTTCTGAAGTTTGCCTTCTATTCTTTGGTCAGTAATGGAATATAAATAGACATATGTAAGTCATCCACTCATGCTCAGAGCTACCATGTACTTTTAATACATATCAGTATATCAAAATGCAAACACAGAAAATGAGATACATTCTGTTGCTCTGTCCCTACTGAAATAAATTACTTGTTGATGTGAGGATATTGGATTCTCAAAGCATACAAATTTTTGCTATTAGAAAATATGGCACTCAGAGTGACTCTTCTGTAGTGATGTGTAAAAATAAATAATCTCAATAGATAAATGCATTAAAAGGCAGCCCCCAGGGCAAATAAAAGCAGCAAACATATTTTCATGTGTGAAACAAGTAATTAGAGAAAAAGTGATAGAAAACTGCAAACCAGGACATTTTCCCATTGTTGCTCCAAAGCAGGGCGGGGGTGGGAAGGATGTCATTCAGCCTTTAATCCACTTTAAGGGATTCAGGCAGGAGAAAAATCCTTTGTAGAACATTTATAGTCCTGTCTCAACAGAAAGAGTGGGTTCACAGGTTCCACATTCCTTTATAATGTCCCAGTATATATACAAGTTATGTTGACAAATTAAATAAACCATATTTATATTAAGGCTCCAAAGAGCTATGGAAAGACGCGAGTTTAACTTAATTAAAAAAGAAGCCCAATTATAACTCACATACTTAACTGGTATGCGAATTATACCACAGTCATTGTCTTAGTCATTCCGCTACTTCAGCTTTTCTTCCTTGGTCAGAAAATCAGAAAGTAGTAAGAGTATAATATCTAAGTGAAAAGAAAATGTGCATATCTAAATCTCTTGTAACATATATCCAAACTCATATAATTTTTTATAAGCTTTTCTGGCCAGAAATATATGTTTCTATGATACACAGTGCAATGGGGCTGCATCTTGCTGCATTTTGGAAGTGCTGCACAAATGGCTGGTGGTGCCAAAGGGATGGCAATGGCAAGACAATCATCTTGTCAATGTAGAATTTCCCTACAACGTTGTACAATGAGTATAGCCTACCCAAACCATCACATGTGACCATTTTTCTCTGGGACACAGCCATACCCACTGGAATTATCCTTTGCCCAGAAATTCTAGTCAAACAGATAACTTAGTCATTTTCCAGCTAAAATGTTTCACTGGGTGAAATATAGGAATAGAAAGTGAATACCAGACATTCAATAGCTCTATTCTAAATAATTTCATGTCCTGAGGGTGAAACAAGGTGAGTTCTAACAGAAGACAATATGTCATGGCCCTTGAGAAGGAAAATATTCCTTTCATACTTCAGAGAGGAAAGAAATTGTCCAGTAAGCCAAGTTAAATCATGCTAATGAGCAAACCCCTATGGTGAGAGCTAAGAAAAGTTAGATTTGACAAAGACAAACATGAACACTGTCTGTATCTATCACTAAGAGATCATCAATCATAGCTATACCATAACTGCAACAAAACCCATACTTAAAACAGCATGGCAGGAATCAGAGACACCTATATTATCAAAATGAGACCAAACATACTTCAACATTACCTCTCAAATACATCGAGCAAAACAGGACACATATTTCAGCACTGCTTTTTTGCAAGTAGTGAGGGGCAGGGGTTCAGGGTTCTTTTCATTAAGAAAAAGAATGAAACCCAACCAAGGAAGCAGCTCAGTTCAAACCTGTCTTGATTTTACTTCACTTCATCAGTACAGATGGAAGCATTAAAAAAAGGAAATAAATAAAATAAAATGGATGTGAAATGCCTTGCAGGAAGAAAATATTATCGCTACAATCAAGTCATGGAAGTCACATTCACTGCAGCCTTCCATCTGAATGGCTCTGCTGGACAAGAAATTGCCCTGTCTGTAGAAAAAGAGTAGTTTCACTTTCACAGTCATTGGTTGGAAGGTAAAAATTTCCTAGGCAGCAATCTGAGATTTTGCATCAATAGAAATTAAGGGTATGAAGTGTCTTTAAATTGTTACCCATAGTCAATATTTTAAAAAGTTGCTGATGCCTTTCTTGCATTTTCTTGCAAACACACTTATATCATAAAGGTTGATTTTAAGTTTTGCCATGAATATGCCACTTGATAATTAGCATAAAAATTCATTAACTTAACTGAAAATAAAAATTAACAGCAATATAAAGTATAATGATAATATTTGGAAAACAGGTACTAAAGGCAGAGGACATGACTACAAATATAAATGGTCCGATAAGACTATACATGGCTGCTAGTGAATGTAGAAAAAAGACAAGATTATGTGAATTTTGCCATAAGTAGAAGTGTCTGCTTCAGATGGAAAGCCATGAGCTTAAATTTAGAGGAGATCTAATTCAACATTTCACCAAAGAAAGTATAGCAATATTTACAGGAATAAAAGATGGAGAACTAAAAGTTTTGAGTGGCTGAGAGATGAGGTTCCTCACAGTTCTAAGAGTGATAGAGGTCTTTCCTATATTTTAAATAAAATAAAAGGAAAAAATGTGAGTTATGCAGAAATTGGAAAATAGAAATCAGAGGCCAGGGTCCAAATTTTTGTTAAGGAAGCTAAACTACAAATGGAGCCAAGTGGACATCATGGACATCCCATTATCTTTGCCAGTGAAAAGTCATATGAAAGTGATATTTGGGTTTTGGTTTCTTTAGAAATTGGTCAAATCCCTCTCTTATTATCACAATTTCCTTACAGTTTTGTAAAATGATGCCAAATGCATGCATTCCTAATTTTAATTCCTTTAGAAGGTCTTTCTGTCTTGGGGAGCCAAAGGAATGGTCATACTCATATATAAAGGTAGAATTTGCATATTGTCACTGCTAGTTTCAATCTGCTCCAGGTCAGACTTATTACTGAGAGCTAAAATCTCAAATATGCCTGTGAAAACATATTTGGAAGTCCTGTCTTGGTGTGACAGTGGAAAGTGCTTGAGTATACATCACAGAGCAGCTGTAACAATTGACTCTGCCTGCACCTGTCTTGGCCCTCAGCCCTCTCAGCTCCCTTGGATGATCAAACTGCCATCTTTTGTGTGATTTCACGTAAAATAATACAAGAATATTTTCAGGAGAAACAAAGTAAGCTGTAAAAATTGTGTCTGTTTTCAGCACTGGAACATTTTGTGACACGTAGGACCAAAACCCAGCATAATGAGGCAAGAAAACTGGAGATTAGCATGTAGAATGAAAGAGTAGTTAATTTAAGTCTCTTTTCACAGTAACTTCCACAGACATAGTACTTTCACAGTATTTTCTTTTCTATTATTATCTCAAATCAGTCTCTAATTTTGTGACTCTCATTAATATGAAGAAATCAGATTTTCACCAGCTTCTGCATGGCTGCTTAACCAGTGCTCTACAGTTCAAAATGAAAGATAGCAGACATCAGTAATCATCACTGTGTAGAGTAGTTAAACTGAAGGCAGAACTATGATGTGAATGGAGGCAAGGATTTAGCCCTAGCAAATAGTTTCATTGAAGAAAAAAAAGTGATGAAACAAAGCGATATTTATTCCTGGGTAGCAAAAAGAGGGCTGTTTGTGCCAAACAAAATGATTGCTTGAACAAGACATATTTGGAATATAATGCATATGAATCACTTTGTACGTGTTCCTTGATAGCACACCCGTGTATGATGTTGTTAGTGTCACTCTAGGCATGTTATAGATTTACTGTATTACATACAATGCAATTATTGATTTACATAAGTATTGCTATTTTTCCTCAAAAGTAACAGATTTTAGCTTGAAAGGACTATAAACTGAGAGACTTGCTATAGTTTAAAATTGGCAGCTGGTAGGGAGATGAATGCCAGGCAAAGTGAGTGTACAGGAGGTTCCTGCTGTTTCCTCAGGGAAGCGTCCCTGGGTGAGACATCTGCTGCTCAAACTTCACCACACATTTTTATCAGGTGACACTCTGTCAATACCTAATCCAAATTCTTCTTTTATAAAGTGTTCTGATTAAATGAAAATATAATGACTTTCCATTTTCTCTAAAAAATGTCAAATCTACTTGATTCCCCCTCCCCCCAATGTTTTATTAATGAATGTATCCTTTCATTGGTATTGCAAGTCCTATGAACAGTAACTTACTTTTTCATGCATATTCATAATTTCGTGGCATGAATCATAAAATTCAAACCCATACGTGCACATTCTGTTCAAAATACTTGTTCTGCATTCACTACATCAGTATCTGAACTCTCAGTTTATTTATCTTTATGACAACTCTTTTAGGTAAGGTACAATTAAAGCAGATTCAATATGGGACTTAGCTAAAATTGCCATGTGTCCACACATACACACACACACCCCCCCCTTCGCCAATGCCTAATGCTGAGAGATTTGCTTCCCACAGTATGCTCCAGAATCACACATGGGATTCCCTAAAGCATCCGTGGGAGTTAGGCACCCTTCTTTTCTTCCACAGGCATAGGTTCTGGAATTTTTTCTGTATGGCAGCACTGCTTCAGCAGAAGAGGTGAAAAATGTTCCCACCCAAAATAAACTCTAACCAGGAGATTAAATGACTCTGGAGAGGTGGGAAATGAAAGGCTGGATTCCCTCAGGAAGAGAAGGAAATTAAATCTGTGATCTGTGTTTCATGCATCCTGACAAGAGCCCTCATCAGTGGACTATCATATAAAGGGGACATATCCTCCCTGTATTTTAAAAGAGCAGCTGCAGCTGCATTTGAGGAGGTTAGCTCTTCTGTTTGCATACCAGATGCACTCTCAGGACCAGATGAAGCCTTCCAGTTATCTTAGGTGAATGACCCTCTAATTTCTATATTTTAGCCAGGATCAAATGCAAGCTGCTCAATCCTAATAATTTGAAAACACCAAAAAATCACATAAGCACCCAGAGAACCTCTAAAGCTAGAATGCTTGTGTGCTGCAGGCATCTTGAGGGTTAAAGAGAAGCTAAGCAGGAGTTTTCAACAACACTGTTTTTGAAATAGTTGTCTCATCTCTGTGAGAACTGGGGAAGAAGACAGTGAACTAAGGTCATGGAGGGAGTCTGGCAAGGCACAATACAAGATCCAGAAGTCTTAGGTTCAGCTGCTGAAGTATTGTTTTATTTTAATTGCTAAACTATTAAAAATGTTTCTGTGGAAGTAGTATAGTTGCAAGAGCAGTTGGTGATACATTCTACTCATTTTGGTGTGTTTTAGAAACACCGTTAGCATAAATCTTCTAGTGTGATTTGCACTTCACTTAATTTTATAAATATATAGACAAGCCTCAGTCTGCACATCAGAACCAGGAATGTTTTTGTATCAAGAACCTCAAATGAGAAAATCTGTAAATGAGTTGGCTGTTTTCTCATCTGTTCTGTGCCCCTCTTGCTGCCCCTTCTGCTGTCTAAGAGGAAACTGCTTTTTTTTTTCCACTCCTCCAGGTTCTGTCTCACAACTGCTACTGCTTGACTGATGGATGGAGGGACACAGTAAAAAGAAACACAACCTTAAATTTGTAACAGTCAGCAAATAAGCATATCATAGCAAAACATTTTAAAAGAAAAAGCTCCGAAGCTGAACTCAGAAGGTGATTTTACTCTACAAAAAAATTTCATACTCTTATCATGTCAGTTCGCTTTACAGAGCCATTTGCTGTAGCTTGTATTTTGGGCATACCTCAGTTCCTCATCTGTAAGTCTTCCCTTGCATCTAGCCAAGGCCCACTCTTCACTCTCTTATCATCTGCTCAGTGTAAGCCCTTCTCAGTGTGCTTGCTATTCTTATTTTTGAAGATTTTTTTTTGCCCATGTCGCCTTCCAATTTCTTTAGTCGACTCACTCAGCCAACCTTTTCCAAGCCTTTTCTTAGTACATGCCTCACTACAGAATAGGAAGATCTATCACTAAGGCAAAAGCCAACATTTTCAGCTGTTGTTTATTAGAGCAGCTTTATTGACTTAACGGGCTAGCTGAGGATCTGAACCCATCAATTAAAGCAAAAAAAAGCTTTTATCCCTCTGCCCTCATTTTTTTTTCTGAATTAATTGTTTATAAATTATAAGGAATATCTGTTGAAAAAACTTTGTATGAATCCTAATGGTAGATTTTCGTTATGAGTTTGATAGAATAGGAAAATATTGGAAAATTCAACAAAATACCCTCTTTTCTGATAAGCACTACAAAATAAATTATTCCACATATTCCACTTGCTACCTCTTGTACTTGTTGTGGAACTTACCTCTTCAGCACTTCTACTTTACTTCTAGTTACTTCCATGCTGATTGCTGGCACATGTATGAGAGGAAATGAATGAAGGCACAGGATTCATATTCCTCAACTGAAAAGCTTGGAAGCACTGACAGTGCCTAAGAATTGCGGACCTTTTGAATAACCTGTTCCATGTGCATGTGATAGGAGGCAAATCTCAGCTCAGATATTAAGATGGCAGAGAACAGTTTTATGGACCACACAACACACAATACATGGCTGACTTCAGTTATCTCTAATCACCTCAAGTTCTGAACTCTAATAGATGGGGTGGTTAATTCAAACATGCATTGCCAGTTTTATACTGTTTGTTGGATTGAAGAAGAAGGGAAAGATCCCCACACCTACAAAAGTCAAAATTAAGTTAAAGTCAAGTTCATTAACAACCTGATAATAAATGTAACATCAAGAAAAATAAAAAAAAAATTGTTATCTAGCCTTCTTGCAAATAGAGCTATTTTTTAGGTTGATAACTAGTTGATAACTCCATGCTCTAAAGCTGATATTAAAGCTGCATCTTTAGTGCTAATCAGACAATTTCTCCAAATTATTGGTAATAAGACAAAGGATAATGTTTTCTTATTGAAATTATTTATGTTTAGATGATAAATCGACTATCTACTTCAATCATGCAGGGCTTCATGGAATATTCAAATACCATTCAAAATGGTATGAAGCTTGTTACATTAATATAAAATAATTTAATGATGATAGTGTAACTTTTCTAGCTTAACATACAACTCCTCAGCCAATAAAACACCCATATGATCATTTTAAGAGTTAGATTACTTAACCCAAGGCTTTTTAAGTGTTTGCAACACTATTCTTTTAGCACTGTTCTCAAATAGATTATGTGGTTTTTATCAAACACACACCCACTCTCACCATCTGCTGGAAATTTATAAAAAGTATAAGAATGTTAAGGTATATTTCCTCCATTTATAAAAACTGTGAGAATTAAAATCAGGGACAAAAAAAGATATTTTAAGACAGCTGTTTCTGTTCTGAGCATTCCTTTCATTTAGTAAGATGTAGATAACCTTCTGAAGCTACAGTGCCTTGCAAGACTGACCCTACAGCCAACACTAAGATGAAAAGGGTTAGTGAAAGACATGATGGCCTTCCCAACTGTGACCCCACTGCATGGCAAAAACTGCCACTGGAAAAGATGCCAGCTCACTTCAAAGGAAATGGAAGGTGCTTCCAACCAGGATGTCAGAATGGCTGAAGTCTGGAAATCATGTAGTCTATCCCATGCTGAAAACTGGCTCAACTAAAGCAGTTTGCTCAAGGCTTTGTTGAAATTGAGCTTGAACACCTTCGAGGATGGAGACTCATGAGTTCTTCAGTCAATCTGTTCAGTATTTGGTCATCCTCACAGTAAAAGGGTTTAAGTATCCTGTATTTCAATTTGTGCCTATTGCCTCTTTTTCTTTCACTAGATACCACTGAGAAGAGTATGGCTGCATGTTCTTTATTCCCTCTCATCAAACAATTGTACACATTGATAAGATCTGCCTGTTCCACAAAACCCTGACTTTTTCTTCTCCTGGCTAAACAGTTCCAGCTCACCTGTTTCTTATTTGATGCCCTTAATATCCTTGTGACTCTTCACTAAACTTGTGCCAGTATGTTCATGTCTTGTTTGTACTTGAGAGCCAGAAGCAGGCACAGCACTGCAGGTTTCTCACCAATGACAAATGAAAGGTGAGGATCATCTCCATCAACAAGATGACAAAGCTTTTCCCAATGCAGCCAGCCCACTGGTGACCTTCTTTGTCACAAAAATATATTTCTGGCTCATGGACAGCTTGGTGCTCACAAGTGCCCCCAGAGCATTTTCTGCAAAACTTCTTCCTAGCCAATTGTCCCCCTGCCTGTACTGGTGCATGGGGTTATTTCTGAGGAGCAGAACTCTGCACTCCCATTGCTGAACTTCACAAGGTTCCTGCCAGTCCATTTCTCTCGTCCCTTGGGTTTCCCTGAAGAGCAGCACACCACTTTCCACCTGAAAATCTGCTTGAGGTTTGAACACCTCTGCCCTATTGTCTAGGTAATTAATGAAAGAATGAAACACTATTGGCATGTCCCTAGTGACTGTCCTCCTGCTGACCTTTGGAATGCTGGTCACACCTCTTCAAGGTCAGCAATAAGTTAGCTTTCGATCCATCTCACTGACCACTTCAGCCTGTTAATGAGGATGCTGTGGGAAACGGTGTCTAAAACTGCATGAGAACTGAGATAAACAATGTTCACCATTCTCTGCTCATTCATTGAGCAACCCATCTTACTCTATAAGGCTATTAGGTTGGTCAAGCATCTGTTCCCCTTCATAAACCCATACTGAGTACTCTATATATTATATTAATTATTATTTTTATATATTTTTATATTATATATATATTAATTATAATAATATAATATATATTAGGTCGGTCAAGCATCTGTTCCCCTTCATAAACCCATACTGAGTACTCACAGTCATCTTCTTCTTTAATAAGTTTGACAACAGCTTCCATGTGATTTGTTCCATGGTCTTCCCATGGACTGAAGCAAGCCTGATCAGCCAGTAGTCACCTCTGAGCCTTAATGAAGATGAGAGTGGTATTTCCTCCCTTCCCATGTTCAGAAACCTCCACCAGTTTTCTATAAGCTTTCAAAGATAATGAGGAATTTCCTTGCATTTACATCAGTCACCTCCCTTAGCACTCTTGTGTGCAGACCATCAGGATCCATGGGCTTGAATACATCCAGCTTCTTGAAATGTTCCCCAACTTGATTCTCCTTTACAAATAAGTCCTCATTTAGCCAGAATTCTATGACATGTGATTCCCAGTAAGAAGAAGAGCTGAGAAAGCATTAAGTACCTCTGCCATGTCCTTTGTTGTCAGTTCCCCTATCCCATTCAACAGCAAGCCCCTATTTTACCTTAGACTTAATTTTGCTGCTCTGGAACCTGAACAAATCCTTCTTGCTGCCCATCACATCCCTCACAAGATTCAACTCCAAATGGGCTTTCACTTTTCTAACACTATCCCTGTGTTCTCAGGGTCTATGCATTTCTCTCCTGCTATCTTATAAGAGGCTTCCCCTCTTGTGCATTTTGTTTTTTCCAGGAGTTCCTTGTTAAATCATACAGGTCTCTCAGTCTGTCGGCAAAGATGCTTTCCCCCACTTTTGCAAGTGGTTCCGTCTCTTCCTACTTGCATATAAACCCACCACCAATGTGCACTTCCTGCAGACAAGGACATAATCTCTCCCTCTCTTTTCCCAGACCTGGAAATCTGCATCCCTTGGAGGTCTGAGTTGAGGCCTCTCAGATGTCAGCACCCAGGAGGTGCCTCATCATGAGAAAAAGCTCAAGCAGCCTTTCAAGAACAGCTGACAGATGGTGATAGATCTTCTTTCAAGTGACCACCCTAAAGCAGCTACATATTCCTGAAAACAGGCATCTTTAGTTTCTTCAAAGGACTCACAGGCATAATTTACTGGTTCCTGAAGATGCTCCCAGAAGATCTAGAAGCAGAGATGGGGAACTGCTGCTCAATCTGCCTGCGTCTGTTGCCTGCCTCAGTTAGGTGTACTCCAGGTCATGAGATGTGCTTCTGGAATGATGGAGTAAGAATGATGTGGAAAAACACCCTGACAATTAGGGGAAAAGAGGAAGTGTGAAACACAGAGGTCTCTGCAATTTCCAGTGCAGTGTCCAAGCTGTTCCCTGAAGGAAAGGGTGGTGTTATGCTTCCTAAATGTCCTAATGTGAAAAAAAGGTAAGCAATGTCTCAAAAAGGGGAGACAGCTAGCATGGGATGAAGCGTTGACTTGGACAAATATTTCTCTGGGTTTGAGCATACGAGTTTTGGTCTTAAATGATGGATAAGAGGAAGTCTTAAGCGTGACTGGTGGTTCTGAGTGTTTCATAAGGAAGGTTATCTGGTCAGTATCTGAGGATCTTGAGAGATAAACTTGCATTGTGCTTGGGTACCTAAGCGAAAGGAGAATCCCTCAAGATTTCTGTAAAATTTATGCGATGGAAAGTCCATTTGTAATATAATCTGAGCAGCTCAATGTCTAAATTTTTCATATATTAATTTACATCTATAAAATAAGTGGGCCTTTCCATTGATTTACTAAGATCTGTTCCAATCTACTCAAAATTCTCAATGAGCTGATCTCTAGATGCTGCAATGTTTAGTTTCACAGCACATTCATCCCTTTAGCTCTCCTTTTCAGAGACACAGTTCTTCCTATATTTATCCTGAGCCTGCAAGCTGAATATTCATTTAATGTTTGCAAAAAATCTCTTGGCTTCCTTGACATTTGCAGATCACTCATTATTTTTTCTATCCTCCCTCTCATTCATTCATATAGACACATACACTTCTCACACTTGTAAGATTCTGCTCCTCCTCTTGTGCAGCATGCATAGAACCTTAATTATCATATGAATACTCCAGTATATGAGTATAGTGTATTTTTAATATCAAAACCATGCCCTTCAGTTGTTCTGTGCATGTGACACAAAAAGAGATATTGAATTTGAAGGTCTCAGGAAAAAGATAATGTACATATCATTTGTTTATTTAAAAATGTCTTTTCAGTATGGACAAAGCAGTTCCAAACATTAATAATGAATATTTACCCAGAAAAATTTAAATGTAAGAACTCTATTGCCTGAAGGACAATATTAATAATAGCAGTCCATAACTTAGTTTGAGAAAATGCCTACTGTCTTGTCTAAGTATGTATGGAGCATAATTACACGACTGTTGGTCAAATTAGGTCGCTTTGTTTGAGGATTTGTAAATATCCAAATGTTATTTTTTCTCACCTATGCAGCTAAGACTGACTTTAAGTACTTTATTTCTCATTGAAGCCCTCCAGCAAAGGCAGAGAATGATCCTTGTGATCCTCTAGGGTGTATTCTGATCTCTGTATGCTAGCTCTGCTGTAGAGAGTGGGAGCTGTGCATTTTTATCTTAGAAGAGAATATAATCCCCAGGCACTGTGTTTTAAAACCAAGCAGTAAATTTTCATCCCAGTTGGAAGCAGAATACATTTAAACTTGTTAAAAAGGTTGTTTACAGAAGCTGTTGGAAAGAGTAGGTAGTATTTATTTTAATTATTTATTCTTCCATTGATTTGCAAAGTGCTAATAAAAAAAAAAAAGAGAGTTGTTTAAAAGCATGGGTTGCTTAGGACAAAAGTAATATTGACAAAATTTTTGGTATTATTGAGATGTTTGAAGAAAATTCTTTACTACCCTGTGCAGTGTTATGACTATTGGCAGCATTTAAAATTATTACTGCCAAACCTCCATCTTCTTGATTTTGGAATAATGCTTGCAGATTTGTTCTCTTTGTGTGTGAGAACACCTGGCTTAATGAGGTCCGCAAGCACAAATTCTAGCAACTATTTATGCAGGTGATAATGTCCAAAACATATGTGTACAGCTGCTTTTAAGAGCACAAATGAAGGCCTTCCCTGTCTCAGACCCTCAACATTTCATGCATTTCGGGAGGGCAGTACGTAAATCCCATGAAATTGAGGGCTAAAAAGCGTGAGTCAGAAGAGAATGTTTAACTTCCTAGGGTATATGTTATGGCAGCAGTGGGCATTTTAAAAAGGAACAGTCTCCTACAGGAACAGGAGTCACTTGCCCCTGTTTTGAAGAAAAAATTCTATTTCTTTGTGGGACACTGCTAACAACAAAAGATGGAGGAAGCATTTTTTTCCTAGCCATGCTATGGTTTTCAATTTTTTTGAAAATATTTTTTGTTACTCCTCAAATAGCCAGATACAATATGTAAGACCTCAGGTTTGAGAAACTGATTTAGGCATAAAATTCCAACTGTTTTTTGAATTTGCATCATCTTTTTAAAATACATTCATGTAGTTTAATCTCTCTTCTGACAGTTACCTTTTTTTCAGCATTCACAACCTTGTTCATGTTTTATACAATGTCAGATAGCAAGTGTCAAGAGAAATTTAAAATTATAGTTCATTTACTCTAGTTAAACATAAGGAAGCAAAAGCAATTACCAGAGCAAAATGATGGAATTAAAGATTCTTCTTGCAACCTAGTTAGGTATTTAGTGTTTGATGAGTGTTGCAAAAGATAAATATATTTTTCAGAGAGGACTGTATCAATCTATAATCACGGATGAAAGCCACTGAACATGATTTAGATATCAAATATAGGATTTGCAAACAATTATCAATCTTGGACCAGAAGGCTGGAGTTAGATGAGAATATAATTTTCCTTTGTTCCTCAAAGGGTTTTTTTCTTTAAGTAGTAAATAATGTCTTATAAAGTAATTTTATATTTATTACTTTAAAAATTATTAAGCAAAAAGTGAAATTGTAAAGACATCCTGCAAGTGTTCTACAGCAGATATATATATAACCTCATATAAACAGACTAAATGCATTTTTATTATGAGGATAAAAATTTAATTAGCTTAGTCTAATTGCAATCTTACTGCATGCTAGAAGTTGAAATCTAGTGGATTGATGATTCATTTTGATTGATCGTAAAAAGTGAGCATAGACTTATTGTTGTGGTGACTAGTCTAAACTTTATGCCATGTGCGTCTGTAATTTAATCTGTGATTCATACTATATGGCACATTACACACAAAATCCTTTTGATTGTTAAATTTAGAGAACTTGAATTTTTCTAAGTCTTACTTACAAATATCATATGGTCTATAGAAATGATTTATAACTTCAATGCTGTCGTTGTTTTTACGTGGCAAACTGTAGTAAGAATTAACTGTATTCAGTTCTGGTTTACTGTGAGGTTATAGCAAGACAAATTGTTGTGCCAGCCTGGGAAAAACAGGCAGAACAGTGCCTCAGCATTAAATTTAAGAAACAGTGGAATGATAGGGAGAGGAAAATGATTTTCTGAAGTTTCTTTTTCCCGCAGAGTGCTATTTGATGCTATTTTTTACCAGTTTCTTTTGGGCTTCTGTTTCTTTGCAACTGATATTTGCAGGCAGAAGAAAGAACTGGCCCTAAGCCTTGCTCTCTGCTTGCACGTCCAGCTGCAAGTCAACAAAAATCTGCATTAATGTGAAGAAATTCAGAGGACATTGTCCCCCTTACTGCTCTTTGTATCACATATTCTGGCTAGCACCCATTCTCCTACAGTCCATGGCATGAGGAAGCAACCAGAGCCAAGTTTCCACATAACTCCCTGTTTACCCTTGTTGCTTGCCACCAATGGTACATTTCATATTCTGCCTCCATGCCTTGGGTCTGGAGAAAGACATGCTGCTCTTATGAAGCAGATCTCTAGGAGTCAACATGTTTTGACCCAGTTTGGGAAAGGATTTACATATTTAAGTTTTAACTTTACAATTCTTTAAAAAAAATTAGAATAAACTCTCTCTAGATGCCTCATGAAATTAAGAACAAGTAATATACTGGTAAGAGTGCAGTTGGGTATTAATGATATTTATAATATATTCAAGAAATATAGTACATGTATAATGACTTGGGTTTTTCTAGGTGTAGAATAAACATGCAAATATTTTTCAACTTCCACCTTTTCTTAATACATCTAAATTTATTTTATTTAAATAACAACCAAAGAAAAGATGTTCTTATTAATTTTGTTTCTTGTATAGGGACAAAGTTCTTTTTGCAGTGAGTTGTTACAACTCCTTATGTCACTGAAGTCTATTCAAGCATGTATAAGAGAATATCTCCACCTCTGATTATCTCTCCATTTTTAGATGTAATGAAAGTGAATTTCTTAATATTTTGAAAGATCTAACTGCAGAGAAATGCAAGATCCTTTTGAAATAGTGTAGTAGTTCTATTCTTACCTGTGTAACCAATTTTTCTTCTTCCAAGCTTTGAGACAAAATTTGGTTTCTAATGTTGTAACTTGTGGTCCTCTTTTAAATCTAGTATTTGTTTTTCTATTAAAGACAGGAAAAATTGTCACCAGATACTTACACATATAGAATCATAAAAGTAAGGGATCAAATGATAAAGTCAGAAAAACATGTAGGAGAAAAAATGCTAAGTTCTGAGCTGTGTTAAATATATACAGCAGTATTGTAAAAGTTGTGTCACTGATTAGAAAGTGCTTTGCAGCCACTACCATCTGCCTGCATTGTTGCTGTTCATAAGGGTTAGTATTTTTTTCTGGGTTCTAGCCAACCCATTTGTGTTTAATAATCTGCTGTCCTTTTATACTTTACTCAGCAATCATTCACATTCTGTGGCAATACCAGCAAAACTTTAAACAACTACTTCTCATGTTTAATTCATGCTGGGGTTATTCTCAAATGGTCTCAGAATGCACCCATTCACTACAGCCTTCTTAAAACAGCCTTTGGATATACAAACTTACAGAGTCTTTACTCATTTTCCCAGAAGGAAGCCTTCCACTGTACCGTATTTCCACTGCTCATAATGCAAATTAGGGAAAAAGGGAAAAAAAAAAAGAGAGAGAGAGCAGGTTCCCATGCAGATGTTCTGCACCTCTTTTTCATGGCCTTCAAAATCAGTCCTCTAGCTAGTGCAAGTGAAATGTATATTTAAGACAAACAAAGCTGGGTTTTTTTATAAAAAATATATATCTCCCACTTCATGTTCTTATACTAACATAAATCCACTGGTATGGCTAAGTCATTTCTGGTACCAGTAGAATTTTGGAAAAACTACAGACTCTTCTCTTTAACAGCATTTTGTTGTGTTTATTAAGATTAAGTAAAAATCTTCTCCTTCCTTTCCTACTGCTGAATTCAATCAAGCACAACAGATTATCAGATTAGGGTGTGAAAATTTTTTTCCAAGGTTCACCTTTTTTTTTTTTTAATTAATGAAAATAAATAAATTGGAGTTTGGAACCTAATTCCTGTCTCTGGAATAAGAATATTCCAAGGTGGTGTTTGTACAGGACATACACTTCCTCGTATGGAGAACTATTTCTGTGGAAGTAAGTGTGGTACTGCAGAGTGCCTGACACTAAGAACCTCTGATAGAAAACAGTAGTGAAAGCTAAGATCCATTTTACACTTTTAGCTTTGTGACTGTGGTTGTTTTTAATAGAAGTTGAAAAGATCACTATCCATGCAAACACTTTGAATATTTTGAATAACACGTAAGTTTTTTGTGCCTTTGGTATAAAACATACATATATATGAAAGACATGTTAAACGGTCCATGAAATGATGTGCTAATATCAAGAATTAACATTTGATTTGGGCTGTATTTTCATCTTCATGCACCTGCAATTGTAAAAAACAATTTAACCCTGAAAGTAAAGTAAACCTACAAAATATGTACATTTCAGTTACAGCTAGAAAAGCCTTATAGTAAAATAGCTTTGTTTTATTTTAAGGTAAAACTGTCATGATACTTGCGAAGTAACTTCAATAGCTTATCTTAACTTTGTTTCCTTTTTTTTCCTCCCTGTGACTGCTGATTATTGCTTTGTGTCTGCAACACAGAGCTGTTGGAATAGTCAGTCCTCCTCTTTTAAAGATTTTTTAAAAAAACAATTTCTGAATATGTTTATAGACAGAAAAAATAGCAAAAGAAATATTAAAATATATGCAACGCGTATTTAAAAATAAGCAAAAATTACAATAGCATGTGTATAAAAATTGGAAAGAATGGAATATCTTCTTTGTTCTTTCAAAAATCTGATGTTGTGGTAAAAGCACTGGTTACTTCTGAAATTTACAGTGTTTGTGTTGGTTAAAATTGTATTTGCATTCATTTATTTTTTTAGAAATAGTTCTATGAAATAAAGCGACTTGCCATTATTGTAAAAGAGGGTTTAAAAGGATAGAAAATTAGAAGAGAATTGAAAAAATCTTTGAAGAGATAACTGGATCTGCAAATCTCAGGAGATACACCACTCTGCGTGAAACTAGGGTGAACTTTTCATGGTGACAAATTATTTTATGTTCTGCCACAATGTCTCTTACACCTCCCTTGAAGCACAAGGAAGCCTTTGTGCTTAGAACCAGAACAATGAACTAAACCTAGTCTGTGCACCTGATATTTCCAGCAAATACTTGAAGGTTCCCATGTGTTGGAATCCAGGACACCCCTCTGGGTGCCCTGGATGACACGTGCCCCTGGCAGGGAGCTGGGGAGTCCTGGCAGGAAGCCAAAGACACTTGGGATTTCGATCTTAACCCATGGAACAAATTACCAACCTTGTATGAAGAATCACAAGTCACAGATGTTTAAGTAGAGTAATGAATTAATCACCAGGTGAAAAGTGGAATTTTGGGGATTTTACTATAGGAGGTCTAGGAGGCAAGATGGAGGGATCTGGGTGTTGTCCTATTCTTCTTCCTTCTACTTCCTAGCCTCCATCTTCTTGGTGATGTTGTCACATTTTGATTTGGTTTAGAATAGAAGTAGACAGTCTAACATAGGTGGTAGGAATTGGAAAATAATGGTAAATAAACTACACGTAATTCATAATATAAGATGTAGATGCCAGCCTAGGGGTGGGCAGTGTGCCCTTGACAGACGTGCTGAGCAGACCTCTGCAGGTCTGAGAAAAAATATTTTAGATAATCGACAATAAACAACCTTGTGAATCAGAGCTGAAGAATTCCGACTCTTTCTTAGACCACTGGGCTGGGAAAAAAGGACTGTCGGAGTCATCCTGAACGCAGGGAACCCGAGACCCATGGACAGCCTTGTTTTAGAAACAGCTGCCACACAGAAAGGGCTAAGACCCAATAAAGGCATTGAAACAGCTCTTGTTAGGTGTGTGCCTATTCCAGTTTTCTGTCAGAAACCTTCTCACCGCTGCTCCACCAGCAGCAGAAGCAAGAGTTACAGATCCAGTATTTCCTTCTTAGCAGCAATCTCTCTCTGAGCTATACCATGGTTAAAGCAGGCTCCAGTAAACATGCACTTAATAACATTACAGCACTCTTTGCAGTGATGGAAAAGTTTTCCCATATATCTATGGTGCACACAAAATCCATAGAAGCATAGAAAAAGAATGGAAAGGAATCTGTTTTAAGCATCAGTGTCTGATGATATTCAAGACAATGCATCTCATTTAGGTATTACATACAGAGGTAATATTATTTAGATAATAAAATGATGTGTTTAATTGTAAAGAAATTGTAGATTTACTGACTTGGCCCTTTTATGACAGAAACAAGGCAAGGACCAAGAGAAGGAAAAAACAATATGCGATTGCAGTTTCAACCATGATAATTAGAGCAGTTCAAGTGTCTTGCTAGCTTTATGGAAGGGGTTTTTTTCCTATTTTTTCCTAAATATATATGATTTCCTCTTAAGAAAAGACCCAACAATAAAATCCAGGGGATGAAGAGCAGAAATCTGTAAGCAAAATTTTATCTAAGAAATTGGTATTTGTTCAGTTTGTTTGCTTTATACTGAAAACTCAAACCCTTTAGGAAATAATCAGGAAGGAAATGAAGACTTGGACAGCTATTATTCCTGAAGTTTACAACTGCTATGTAGCTCCCTGTTTTCTCTTCTGCCCCCTATACACAAGAGTTTTTGATTCTTGTCCTTCATATTGTCTTTGGGCTTAGGATGCTGCAGCCATGTGCTGGATGGGTAAATATTATCAGAAGACCTTCCTTTTTTCTCTTAGTCAGTTTTGCAACCTAGTCTTAGAAATCCCAATAACATCTACAAGGAATTCTCAATGCCCTTCTGCTGCCTGGGAAAACTTTTGGATTGTCAGTGACTGGTTGACTATCAGGGTCTTCTTTATAATGCAAATAAGAAAAGGAAAATCGTGATTTCCTCCCCTCCTTTCCCCCCTTTTTTTACTACTTAATATGTCAGATAAAACAAAATGAAATTAAGCAGAAATTGGTGTGGCATTTCTACAGCCTAAGGAGTTTCTCTTTGCCAAATATCATAAGCCATCTGCAATGAAAGAGAATCCATGGAGGATTTTTTTGGCAACTGAAAGTGATAGTTACTTCATATCTTGATGACTTATAAGATTCACCTGTTCTGTATATCTGGTATCTCTTCTTGCTGAGGAGAATAAACTGGTGTTGCTCAGTTGAAGTTAGTGTTATAAGCTGAAGTCTAATAATGAAAATCTGGCCCTTGATGTATGAACTTCAAACTAACTATAAGAGAAAAAAGAATTGAAAGCCAGTCCTGATAAGAATGCACCAAAAATCAAAATTAATTGACATAAACATACCTAACTGTCACTTTCATGTAACATAGCTTCTGCTATTCTGTTAGAATGGCACACTAACCTGTGAGGAACATAAACAAGTTGTCTTGGGGAACATAAACAATGGAGAGTTACAAAGGGCTGCTAACCAGTTGCCCCTTTTATGATCAGTTTCTAGGAAGCTGTTTCTTGTCAGCTCAGTGTTGATGAATTTCTGTTTTGCACAAAAATTCTCCATGGGCATCTTCAGCTATAGGCAAAATGTATCATGTTTATTACTTCATGCAGGCCTTCTGTGGCATTTATTCCACACTCATGTGAAAGTGTTCTCAGTATTGATAGGGAACAGTACATAGCATTAAAATTTATACCAGAAGTGAGAATTGTATTTAAATAGCTCCATACTTAGAGTTAACTAAATAAAAACATTTGAATGTTATAGGCCAGGTTTTTAGCTGGTGTAAACTGGCTTCTGCTTCTCACCAGCCGAGAGTCTGACCCATTGTGTTCAGTCTGGTTAATGCAGCAGCAGGAAAATGCAGACTTATATGTCAATTGAGAATAATTCAAGTGGATAGATGACTCAGAAGGACAATGCAACAGCCCTGTATAGCTATTAATAAGGCTCCTTCAGTTGATCATCTCTGAAAGAGGTAGAAACGTGTTACTTTCACGTGAAGAGCTCTTAACTCTTAACAGCCAAGAGCACTTCACATGAAATGTGAATGCATGTTGAATGTTTATTCTTTCATTAAATCATTCTTTGCTATTATCAAACGAATGCATTGTTATGGGATTTCCTTTTACTTTCAGCTATTTCTAGATTTCAATACAAGTGTGATTTGCTGTTAGTACTTGACTAATGATACTATTGTTGGTGTATTAGTTTAATCTAAGCCTGTCACCTTGGTTTTCTGTTGTCATGCACCCCATTCATTCAACGGAGTCTTCAATGGCTTGGGCAAAATAACAGATGTTGAAACTATCTCACTACTGTTTTAAAATGTCGAAGAGATGAATTATAATCTAATGGAATCTCAGAAAATATTCATTCAAGGTGCTACTCATGCTCACCATTGTGAAATGCAAATAAGGTTCTGAGCAATAAGAACTTCACAAATGCACAATAATTGTTTGTTTGAGAGGTTTTTGGGGGGCAAGGAGGTGTTTAAAATCAAAATAATGGCAGTCAGGGTTTTTAACTTGACCTTTAGAAGGAGAAAATAATTGTTTTGCTTGGTTCCTGTGGATGTTGCTCTCTCTTAGACTGAAAAGCTGTGTAATTGAACTGAGATGCCAATTATTTTATATTTAAATATGTGACATTGTGCAAAATCCTACCCTTTATACAGCAGGTTTTTTAATTTTAGGTCATTACCTTTTAGCTACTGATTTTTATCCTTCTCTTAGTAGCAGCAGTGGAATGCCACACACAGATGAAGCATGTTTATTTAAATACCAAAAATGAAACACAACAAGAGGCTTGAGTTCTTAAAAATTAAATACAACTCTTTTCCAAATCAGCTACCTTCTAATTATCAGCTTAGGTGGGGGAACAATTCAGAAATCCTACCTTTTCACTCAGCTTTGATACCAAAATCTCAGTAGCAGTACTTCATCACTCTCCTTTAAAGATTTCCAGGTGCTAAACTAAAAAACCAAACAAAAGAAAGAAAGAACATAAATTACCACTTCCCACTTCTTTTACATTGTGCTACAGAATTGCCTTCCTTCTTGCCTAGTTCTCTTGTGCGCGACATTTCTCAGCCTTACGACTCTTACATTCCTGTGTACACAGGATTCTTATCAACATGACTCTTAAAAAGAAAACAGGCAAAAATCCCCAAACACTACTGACTCCTTGCATTTCATATCATGCCTGACACACTGAGCCAGGTTTGAACCAGCAGGTGATGGAGCTCTAGTTATACTGGCTCCAGGGGCGCAAAAGACCAAAGAGGGATATTCAGTATTTGCATTAATATGTGCAACCTTGTATAACCTCTGATTGGTCTACTCCTGTACATCTTTACAACTATTGTTACTCAATTACTGAACTGAAATTCAAGATCACAGGGGTAAGATATGAAACATTTCCAGTTTTCTATTAAATATTCGGCAGTGTGTGGAGTCATTTCATCACCAACACATGCTTGTCCAACAGTGTGAACACAGAATTAATATTCAGTGGGGTTAAGTTGAAGAGCAGTCCAAACACAAGTTGAAGAGCAGTCCAAACATAAAGATACCAGATGAACTGGATTTACAGGAATGTAAATAAGTGTATGAGTAAGCATTGTGTAAAGTTAGCCTTTTCTCTAGGGAAAATATTATTGTCATTATTGCCTACTATATCAAGCCCAGGCTAACATATTGCTTTAATTACAAATTGGGATGTCACCTTAAAATTTTACCTTTTTATTCCACTTAGAAATCTTCACCAAGTGCAATTTGTGTGGAATTTACTGAGGCCCAGCAACTAAGACAAAGAAATTATTCTGACCAAACTGCTTGGTCATGACAAATAAGTAACACAAGCCAGACACAGAAAAACTGTGGAGGTGCTCATGAAAGTACCTGATACTTTATGCAAACATCACTTGATATGCATGCCTAGATTTCTGCTTTGCCTCTTCCAGAATAAAAAATGAGCCTTCGTAATAGTAACTGTGGTTGAAAAGTGGTTCTGTATTTGAAAGATTGGGTGTTCTCACCATTATTATCAAGAGTATAACTGAATCCAGAATATAACATCAAATATTTCTCATGGAGATGCAGCCTAGATTTCAAATTAGAATGTCACCCATGCTACTGGGGTGTTGTTATTTATTGAAATATGTAAACCTAAGACATAGCTGAAGCTCCTGCTGTTATACTTCTGTGGCAATGGCACCTAGATAAAGAGGACTGACTCTGGCAGCTAAATGTGCATGATGTTGTGAGTTAAAGTAGCATGCGACACCCTCCAGTAAATACTGGGCACAAATCTTTCTGCTGTGATAGCTTTGTTGACATGCAAATACAATGAGACATATGCTTTGTTTTGATTTTTCTTTTAAATACAAATCAAACATTTTAAACCTTTTAGAAATGTATGCTTATGATAGCAGAGAGTAATGAAATAGAATATGAACATAGTTATGGTAAATCATTGTATAATATGCAATACTTTCAAGCTACTCACACGTC
Source organism: Pyrgilauda ruficollis (assembly GCF_017590135.1). Lineage (NCBI taxonomy): Eukaryota > Metazoa > Chordata > Aves > Passeriformes > Passeridae > Pyrgilauda > Pyrgilauda ruficollis. The sequence continues at coordinate 1,172,440 of NW_024512543.1, forward strand.
ACTTCACCGTAACATTTGCACTCTAATGAAATGGTCCACAAATGATTAATATTCTTAAGTGCTTTCCTTTTTCTCTTAAGTGCTTCCAGGCAGAAAAAAAGAAATGTATTGCATTATCAGTGTTTGTGTGTGTAGTTAGTGTCACAGTGTCTATTGATTTTTACTTCCTGTTACAAATACACATTAGGAGGTTTTATCTGTATATGATAAACAAATTGAGGAATGTATGTTGAGCTACAGCTGAAGATGGTATAAATGAGGGTAGTGCCATTGACTTAATTTGAATTATGCTTATTTGCATAGATTGAGTATATGGCCCAAGTGAACTCAGAATATTCAGTACAAGTAATACTTTATCTCCCTGTCATTCAGATGTCTCTGGGGACTTTGCTTCTGTTCAACTCGCATGAATTTTGCTTATATTTCTTATGATCAAAAATACTTTCTCTGAAATGAAAAATTAACAGACGTTGAATGTTTGGAACATATTAAAAGCTTTTTAAAAGAGTCAGTGTCTTTTTTTATTTTTGTACTTTTCTGTGAAGGTAAAATTTTAGAGTGTTTGTGTTAGGTGAAACTGCTTCAGTGTAAAAACATGGTATATCTTTCACAGTAACACTTCACTTGGTTCCAATCTCTGGGTACGCCCTGTATTTTCAGCACTACTAATATGAACACGTTAAATATTAGCATGGTAGAACATCAAAGTTTTGCTAAAACCATAGTCTCTCTAGTTTCTGCAACTGTGCTCCAGTGTGGAGAGCACTATTTAATATTGAAAGGTTGAAAGGTGGCCTGAAGAAGACTTTTTCAGTTCAAGACACAAAAAGAAACTATTGAATTCTTATGACTAATATGAGGAGTTTGAAACTGATCTGAAATATTTTCAAAGATAGAGAGATATTCAAAACCCAAAACTTGTACTTTTGGGGAGAAGGAGCAGGAGGGTGAGTGAAAAAAAAAAAGGAAAACTCATGATAATTAAGCCAAATTTCAGCAAGGCTGAAGCGTCTTCCTTATGCTGCTTTTTCTGCATTTGTTCTCACCATAGATTTATGAAGAATTGGAAAAAGAATCAGGAAAATTCTGGCAGAGAAAACATAGTGAAGAAACAAGCCAGTCTTGGCAGATTTCAGTTAGCAGTAGGAATGTGGAATTCTTGTCGGTGCCCTCTCATTAGGTAATGGTGCCTTTTCCAACTGAAGAGACTGAAAAAAAGTCCTGCTACTACTGCTGTGGAAAAAAAGGCAAGTCTTTGCCATGACACTAAATCTTCATTCATAAGGACACTTTCTGTTTGATCAAAGGTTTAGAAAGAGTAAAAAATATTGAATAACATAAGTAATAAATAATAAGTTTAATGATATAGATTTTTTCAATGCAGGGACATATATAGGTGACTGGTTATTTCACAGAAGCAATAGCTGGTTATTTGTTTAGAGAATGAATGGAAAATCCTTCAGCTTCTGAGAGAATTTTCTGAAGTACAATATTTGAAAACAAGAGGACAGAGAAGACAGCAGAAGGTGAGTTTGAAAGTGATCCTGTGAAGAATTGGTTTCTTCATGATGCATTACTAGAACATGAAGATTTCCTGCTTTCCTTTAGAGTGAAAGGAGACAGAAGATGCCCTGGTAATGAGTCAAGCTATAAAAGAGATTCTTATGTTGGAGGATATATCAGGGGGCTCCTGTTTTACAGTGCAAATGTCAGAAGACTGGTTTAGATACTGGCCAAAATTTGCAAGTGTTATTTAACAGAAAATATAGAGCTCGACAAGCATTCTAATATCTCATAGAACAAATCAAGTGAAACAGGTATGCAGCACATCAGTCAAGAGCCAAGTATTACTCACACCTATAATGTCCATTGTCTGTGCTGAAATGAATCTGGGAAGGAAAATCAGAAGTCCAATGTCAGAAGCTTTGAATGAAAATATCACTTCAGTGCAAGCACAAATTGAACACATCTTTTTTCACCCCAAAACATAACATTATTTAAATAATTCTTAAATTTTTTTTTAAATTTTTAATATTTTTTAAAGTAACACAGGTCTTGTAAAATATTTTTTAACAGAAGAGAGTAAAAATATTATCACCCTACAGTGTCAAAGCACAGAGAAGCACAGAAAAGTTACTAACACGGCAACTATAACACAAACTGTTTGTAACAATGCTCTGTCAGACTCAGCATCCACAATCCAAATGGAAATGCCACTACATGTTTTCTTCTGTGATACCATGATGAGCCTTTGAGTTGACAGAGCAATGAGTGCAACATTGTCTAAAGATTAAATGCAATCTGATTTTCATGCACAATCAGATCATTTTGTTGATATGGTGCCCAACAATGTTCTATCAAAAGGAAGAAGAGATCTAAAACAAGCTTGGCATTGGAATGCAGTTATTTTCTATTATGTTGGCACTAAACCTTTTTATGCTGGAACTTTCAGGGACTCATCTTACCAGAAGCTACTTTGAGAAGAGGTTTTATTAGACAGGAACAAAACCCATTAAAACATTATAACATGGTACTATAAAATTAATACATTAAAGATTATACATAAATTTATAATAAATTTATATAAAAACTTACAACATATATATATATATATATATATATAAATATAAATTTATATATAAATTTATAATAAATTTATATATAGATGTTGACCTGGGACGCAACAATAATCCGCCATTTATTCACATTTTAAAACAAACGTCCCACAAGACAGGTGTGGTTACATGCAATGAGCAATGGACAAAGTGAGACACAGATATAAACATCAATTTAAGCATAAATGATGCACAGTCACATTAGATATGGGCAAACTAATTTACAGAGTATATTTTGTATCTTTGCAGAGAAGCTGCAGAGATTAATAACTTTCCCTGTGGCTTTAAATTGTGGAGGGGTTTTAATAAGTAGTAGAAGTAGGGAGGAGTTGATTCTTGACTGTAGCTAATACAAGTTTGCAAAATTACTATTTTTTTCCTTGAGTAAACCTTGTAGCAGTTAGTGTGTGGAACTACTAAGAGCTATAGGATAAAGATTTTTTCTAACGTTTTCTAACGAGATAATCAACTGAAACGCAACTGATTTCAGTAATCTGAATTTTGCAAAAATGCCTGCTACTCTATAATGGTATAATAATGTCAGAAAAAAAGTAACAGTGAAGGTATAGAAGTCTACAATTTTCATGATTTTTTTCCCTTTTGAATAAATCCAGGCAATATGCATTATTAGCCCAACATTGAGAGCTAACAAAGGTTTGAAAAGCCAAACACTTGGAATAATGCTCAATTTTTTATGGTTATTGATCAACAGTTTGGCTTTTTGTTAGCATAAAAATATTGAGCTGAGGTATATAAAGAAATTTATCTTGCAGATTAACAACAGTTGTAGAATATCTAATATGACTCCGAGCAACAGCTTTATACATGAGTCAGACAAACTGCATGAGGTGAAAAGGCAAAATCCTCTTTCTTTCCAGTTTATAGAAAGATTTTTCAGATTTCTCTTTCAGAAGTGACTCTGGAATATTAAGACAAGTATAATATAACACAAATATAAAGAAAACTGTGATTTTATTTTCTTTCTGTGAATTAATGTTCCAGAAATATCTTCTAAGTTGCCATGAATTCTAACACTGAAACTGTTAGAACATAGGACTTTGTGAGCACTTAAATGTAGTTGCCATTCACTTCTGCAATTGCAGAAGAAAATTAGAATTATTTGTAAAAAAGATATATTATTATATGAATTGATCCCTCCCTCCTTATTTCCTCATTTTCAGTTTTTGTCTAAATAAAAAAAAAGAAAAGAGAGAGAGAGAGAGGGAAGAGAGTTGTGGCACAGACCCAGAAGGAGTTCTGCAGCACATGTGAACAGTCTGTCGTGCTGAGGAGACTGGGCCAAATTTGTTCTTGCTGTAATTCCATTGAAGTCACTGGAGCTATTAATGGGGATGAATGTTGCCTTTTATCACTTCTGACTTTGTATGTTGTAAGAATTATATTTCTTAAATTTTTGAGATTTCACTGGCTGGGCAAAAAAATATTGCTGTGCACAATTTTTTCCCCTTCTGATTAGTATGCTAAATGTGACACACTTTTCAGTGAGGACAATATTAGACTTTATATTATAATGCTTTCAGTAGCAGAATCTTTGGTAAAAGTAGTGATAGGACATTTTCTATATGTAAAAATGGGCAAAATGAACAGAACTGGTACCTTCAATTGCTTGGTTTATAAAATTGACCAGTGGCAGGGAACAAGTAATATCTACCCAATAAATTTCCTGACTTGCAAATGAACATATCCATTTTGCCCACCTCTTCACTTCATTGAGTTTTTAAGATGCCTAATCTCAAAAGGGGAAAGTGTATTCTTATAACAAAATATCCCACATGCTCAGTAATTCAGAGTTTTCAAACTCAGATTTTAAAATGGTAAAAAGCACCTGCAGAGTATACAGCTATATCTTTGAGATTTTCTCAACCTAATGTGTATAACCATGTTTTAATACCTGCAAGCTGACATTCTTTTCAAATTTGAGAAGTCTTTTGCATTTCTTTCACTGAATTGAATGTTGCCATTGAAAGGAAGCTGTATAAACACAGTGTTGTGGGGTTTATTCCATAAAAAGCAATATTCATATTTTCTTTCTTTTGCTGAATATTCTATTAATTCACAGAAGACTTAGCCGATTTCAGGAAGCAGATGCTGGGTCTGGGAACATTTGTTTCCAATGTCAACATCTGCATGTGTAGCTGTCTCCACTAGGGGTGAAAGTGGTGGCTGTGCAAAAGCCTTCAGGGCTAATATCCTGGGTCAGGCTGCTTAGGGAATTGCTTGAAGTCTTTCTCAGGAATATTTCTTTGAGTTACTGCTGACTTCAAGGATTCTGTTTCTACCCTCCAACCCCCATTAATACAATGATTTAAAAAAAAAAAAAGGTAGATAATGTTCTCAGTAAAAGAAAGATATTCCCAGGGAGTAAGATACTATTTTCTCTGGTTTATTTAAAGATCTCCCATAAATAAAATTACTTGAAGTCTGACAGATTGGTTCTGAGGGCCATTTACCATCTCTTTCCTATTAATTTCTTCATTCCTTAGAGTTGTGATAATAACATGATACAAGCTGCATTTCTGGTGAAAATAGTGAGACAGAGAAACTTGTAATGAAGAATAACTAATGCTGAAAGTTAAACATTATTAAAAAGAACTCTGTATTCTTAAAATTTGGATGACAAATTCTGAGCAATACATTTTAAAATTTTACTCACATATTATGGTGCAGATTTTAGTGCTAGTCAAAAGGCCAACAAAGGACAAATCCTGGATAAAGAATGATGTACTTTATACAGGTCTTTATGCAGGGGCTATACTGATGTCCTTGGGGAGTTCTACAGTTTCACACAAATTAGAATGCTTCAATGCCTTATATTAATAGATTACAGGGACTGTGTTACCAGTGTCTGATTTGCTGATGTATCTTCCAACAAGTGGATGTGTGTTGATTTTTAACCTTTAAAGGCAAATGCAGTACTTTAATTCTCATTGATGAAAATGGCATGGGCAATTTGCACTTCAAAGAAATGATGTCCTAAATCTTCCAAATTATATGCCTCTTTCATGGCCATGGTTCTACCACCATTGAATCTATATTTTAGAAGTATGGTTGTATCATTTACATCTGAGGCTGTGCCCCAATTCTGCCTACTGATTTCATTTTATCCTCCAAAAGGAATATAAAGATAGTTTGAAGCCCTTCCTGATACAATAACAGCACCTTCACCTATGAATGTTGGGAAGAATTTGAACTGTTGTTCAGAAACAAACCTTCTCTAACTTTGATTTCTCCATGTGTTTTACATTTGATATATCAAGTCTCTTCTTAGAAAGGAGGTTATTAACAAAGTTCTAAAGTTTCAGTTTCTGCGCCTGCTGCTTTTGTAATCCTCACTTGTCTCATTGTTATTCTAATTATTATCACCATTATTATTGTGGTATATTTTCTCTATATGAATAAACAGCTAGAGTTACAAATATAAAACAATCACAGCTCTTTCCCAGACTGCTTATGTGTGCACAGGGCTTCAGACCTCCAGAACAAAACTGATGAGTGAAAGTATCTTTTCATGATTCTTACATTACAACCATAAAAGCTGAAGAAATAAAACTTACAGAAATTGAGTTTACACCAATAGAACTATGATCAAACTGAAGACCTGCCAGCTTTAATGTCTTAATGAAATAAATATCTGTCATAGAGCTTTCATTTACTTTGCTTAACATATAAACCTTTCCCATTAGGAAAACCTGAACTTCAAGGTTTAGTATTCTGTTTGATTCAGATGACTTTTTTCATGCATAGAGTATCTGTAAATCAACACTGTTCCATACCTCAGATAGCTTAAAATTTCCTCAGCTGGAACAATCAGTTTAATGTGCAAAAAGACACATGACTTTTGCATGTGGAAAATTAACCCATCTAAACTGCAGAGAAGTGGCCCTGTGACTGTCTATGGGGAGCAGCCAGTGAAGTGGAAATAATCTCTAAGCAGCTTTTTGGAGCAATTGAGTCATGTTGCCAAGTTTCTATAAAATCCATGATGTTAATATTATCTGAGCAATTGCTGTATAATGGAAAAAAATTACCAACCCTACTATGAGGTTGCAGTTTAAAAAAAAATTATCATTGAGAGTAATTTTATTTTATATTGATAACTTTCTCTGAGAAGTTACTTAAATGAACATTCTTATAATATTATTACCATTGACATGTGTCCTTTAAGAGTCTGACTTGGTTTGGAGATGGGAATTCCACTGTGTATTGACCTCAATGATCTAATAGTACTTTTCCATCTTAAGTATTTCTGACTTGAGTGAATTCCCTGTATTCATTTTTGTGAGATGTAAAAGGGTGTGGGGTGTTTGCATTCCATCTGACCTTGAACAAGAAAGTTGCCAGAAGACTATGGAGTGTATTCCTAGGACAGATTTCTGCTGGACTAGAGGGAGGAGCAACATTACCTAAGGCATCTGCCCTACCAGTTGTTGTTCTAGCTACTGTGAGAAAGTAGCACAGTGTCTCTGTTCTTCAAACACTGAATACACATATATATATTATACTCTTCCTGTATTGAACCACTGGCAAATTCTTTTAGGCTTTTGCATGATTATGATCTATAACCTGCTGGCCAGACTCTTCCTAAAAATTCTTGTAAATTACATGTTTCAAACCGTGACTCAATTAAGAGTCATTTATGAACCCCTGTTTTTATTGGGATTTCTTTGGGACTTCAGATTTTTGTGAAGACATCTTTTTACTGCAGGAAAACTCAGTGAATGTAATAAAGTTCAAAAGTATTAAATAACATTTTGTACTTGTTTCTGTAAAGCCTGATAGAATAGGGGAGCTATATGAAAATAGAATACTGTTTGTAATGATAACGTTTTTGCTTAGATCTATATTTATCTATTAATAGCATCTAAATAAGTGCTAGTGTTCTCTGTAAGTGATTACTGAAAAGCTTATGAAAATTTTTAGCAAATAGAGAAAGTCAGCAAGCGCTTCTGTTCCTATAAAAGACTGCAAAAGCATTTCCAACAGCAGACAACACAAAAACTACACAGGAAACTGCCTACTTATCAACATTGAATTATAACTTATAATTGAGGCAAAGTATTCTTAGGCTTATCATTCCGTTTTTTTTTTTTTTTTTTTTTTTTAAGAGACGGTACAGTCCTTCTGTTTCTGTTTTCCATCTGATTTTTCAATCCAGATGTATTATTTGTGGAAAGTGCTGTTTTAAAGTAACTTTTCATACACGGGGTGACAATCAGTCCAAATCTTACTGCAAAACATTTGCATTAAATAAATTGAAGAATAATTAAAACAAACTAAAAAACCTTCCAGAAAACCCCAACAAATAAAAGAGAACTCCAACCCCCAGAAAAATTAAGACCTTTATTAAAAAGCAGTAAAACAGATCTGAGTGAAATGCTTAATAATTCTCAAATCAAGTATTTCATATACCAGGCATCTAATTTAAAATATATGAAGGATGTTACCATTTCAATTTTCTCAGTGTTACTGGATATTAAGAAGGACAGAAAAAGGGCTCATAAAGTATTTCCATTAATAAGCTTTTTCTTCCTGTATCCTTCACCTTTCTGCTATCCTTCCCCAGAACACCCAATTCATGATTAAAAAAAAATAAAAAATAGACCAACAGAAATCAAAAGCTATACAGCACAGATACTATTCCAGCCATCAGATTCAAGTCAGTTTTTAACTTCATTAAATTGCTGTCATATGGTGTCTGCTGACATGCATCAGACTTTGGAGAGTCTTACTCATCAGGTATTCTCTAAGATTGTTAACAAGAACAGCAACTCTCATCAGGGGTCCCCAAAAAGCAGCTAATTAGGGGACAAAGGTTGCTCAGATTGTGACAATTACACCTGTAGGTCCCTGTAGAAACACCAAAATCCTGAACAAATGTATGTTTGGTTGCTTAGTGCAAGAAATAAAGAGCTAGTCCATTAAAAAAAATGAGAGGCAGAAACTGTCAACCGTTTGAAAAGCTTTACGAAAATGATCATCCAATTAGTGACTATGATCAAATCAGGCATGAACTCTCTCTGGATGGCTCCATAATTTTCCTTCTTGCATGGTGTAATTTCATATAGCTCAAATGAACTCGTGAGAGGTAATTCAGTTCCAAACAGTTTTCTCATCACTGCTAATTATACTAATACATTGAAATGCCTCCTACAAAATGCATGAGCCCTTTAAGCCACCTCATTAATGTGATATAATTTTTTGCCAGAATATATATCAAACCTATTATCACCACAGGTTTTCTTTAGCTTTTTTTTTGAAAATGTCTATCAAAAAGCTGAAAAAGTAGATTTCTTTCGTTTATTCTCAACACAATTAACTCTTTCTTTGAATGCTCGTTGTCTATTGTGGTGCTTTCTTTAAAGAATACTGGCAAAACACAGAATGATAGGGGTATTCCTCATACCTACAGGTTCTTTTTCCTGAATATTTGATTCCTTAAATCTCTTTTCAGTTGAAGCTGATCCTTTAAATGGCAAATGATGCATGCAATAATGTGCAAAAATGAGTTATACAAACTGAAAGCAGGGGTGTAAAAAGAAGCATCATCTGAGACTAAAATAAAGACAGATTTTATGGTATTTATGTCAGTTAATTTAACTGCTGGTAGGGGCTTTTGTTGAAACATGAGTTAGTTCCAGTGTTTAACCTTGCAGCATTAATTTATGCTTTATGGCATGAGTACTTCATCACTCCCTCCTTGGGAAGACAGTTATCTCATTAGCCAGAATTTAATGAAATGCAAGGATACACTTCTTAATTTCAAAGATTACTATAGCACAAATCAGGTGTAAATCTCAGACTGGCTGTCCTTTCCCTTTACAGGTTTAAAAAAATAGATTCATTTTGCAATCATATAACAGAAATTCATCTGGTGGGATAAATTTCACTACTGCTATTCTAAAGGCATTTCTCATCTCTGCAAGCTGTTTTAACTTTGCATTCAGTAATATTGGTGACATCTAATGTCTGTACAAAGTTTAAGGTTTGTAATCCATTGCAACTACTAAAAACAGTCAAAAATATATGGTGTTGGTTTCATTGCACTAGGATGTTTTGCACAAGAAAGATGAAGAATCTGGATTCATTTCACAGAACTGTGTCTAGGTCCAAAAGAAGAGTGTGCACACCCTGTCCTATGTAAGACTAATAAAACTAAGATTAATGTTGACTTCTTACACTTGTGCCTGTCACTATATCCAAAATTCCAGTAAACAGAAAACTCTGTACTAACTTGTCTCATTTCTTTGAAAGGCAGGGTACTCATACACAGTTTTACCATGTTTTTCATATGCCTTTCTTTTATTACTTAGCTGTTGCCATAAATTAATTTATTTGCTGTTGAAATCTCCATCCTGCAGTTCTCTGCATGAGCATGTACTCCACTGAACAATAGCATATCTAGAGAACACATTATGCAAAATGGTTTTTGGTGAAAAAATGCAGGTATTATGCTGTTGTTCATAACAGCAATTCTTTGTTTCAGTATCAAAGCAGGGAAATTTATGAAAGATTCTTGGGCTTATATAATGGTAATGCATATAATATTATGTTATGTAATATTTAATTACCAAAGGCACCAGTATGAAGACATAAAGGCATATTTTCCCTAGCGTTAACAAAGAGCAATAGCAGTGCTTTACTCTTAGTCAGTTACAACTGATGTACCACATTTTATGAAGTCTGTCCATGAGCAGCTGGGTATGTTACATGGAAAGTAAACAAGAAAATAAAAAGAAATTCAGACCAAGTCTGGTATACTGGTATCAGGCTGGCTTTTCAGACTACATATTGATGGAAGAAGGGATTATCCTTGTGCACTGCATGGCTCAAAATAGGACATGGCCTACGACTATTAATTAAATATATTTTATAGGGGTTAATATTTCAGTTTTTATTTCTATATAGTAGAAAATAGTAATCATAATTCAAAGTTTATAGCAGTACACAATGCCATTATTTTTCAGGCAGATTGGGAAAGGACTGTTTGTTTCCAAACCAGAGTGTGGCCTTTAGTTTTTGCAGCCATAATTCGTTTATCTCTTTTCCAAAGGCAGCCAAAAGTTTGGCATGACCAGGTCACATCTGTTTGTCATTAGACAGACTTTGAAACTGGACAACACAGACAACATAGCTTTAAGCTTCAGGAATTGCTACTAAAAGTATAAAATCAGAAAATGGGTATTTACAACACCTCATAGTATGTGGAAGTCCATACTTGCCCATCAGCCTTTGGTATGGAAATCCCTGCTGTTGGCTCTATACAGCAATCTGTATGAAATAAGCTACCTCATGTTGACTCAAGACAGTTAAGGAGGACATGCATACTGAGTCGAGGGTTTTCCATCTGTTTTAAATACCTTCAGAATCTTGTCAAAATAGATCATTGCTTTTTCTTTCTCTGGATCTAGTCCTGTCAGGGTGAAGTCCATGTATTGTGGCAGGGACTGTCATGTCATTTATTATGTTTGTTTAGCACACTGGAGGATAACCTGACTCTGCCAGTTAGGTGCCACCACATAAAATTGTAATAATAATAAGGCACCATGGAGAAGGGACATACTGAACAAGAATGGCGAAGTATATCTATTTTCATTTGAAAATCCATGTGCGAACTCCAATAGAGCTATGGAGTAGACAGGACCACAAATGTCAAGATTTTACCTTCTAGTAAACTGCATTTTGCATTGTTGCACCAGCATTCTTAAATTCTGACCTGTTTCATAAGGTTCTGTTGTTTCAAAAATCTTGTTCACACTAGATGCAAAACCAATTTCAAACATTATTACTTTTATACTGCATTTAATATATTGTGTGACTACACATATATTACTTGGTGTCAAAGGATGAATTGGTCCCTGGAGAATCTTGATTTCAAGAACACCCTTTGCCACACTCAGCTTCCTTTCAGGCAGAAACCGAGAGAGCATGCTGCAGGGGTAAGTACTTGTAAGAAATCCCAGGTTAAAAAAATGATCTGGAGGAAGATTTGCCATACTAGTAAGAGACAGGGAGTTGCACTGCCATGCAGAGGGGCCTTGGCAAGCTGGAGAAATAGGCTGACAGGAGCTTTATGCATTGCAATCAAAGCAAGTAAAAGTCCTGTACTTGGGGAAGAATAATTCTACACATCTGTACTTGCTGGGGCCTGACCAGTGAATGTAATTTTGTAGGACATGAGCTGGTGAACCCTGGTGGAGCCAGAAATGAACCCCTTCAAGGAAAGAAGGTCATCAGTGTCTTGGACTGCTTTAGGAGCCTTACCAGCTGGTTGAGGGAGGTGACATTTTCTGGTAAGGGCACACCTTGGAGTGCTGGCTCCCTTTTACATGAAGGATATGAAAGGAGAGCAGCAAAACACCACTAAAATGAATAAGGGACTAGATCACCTTTCCTATGAGGAAAAGCTGAGAGAATCGGGACTGTTTGACTTGAAGAAGGCTCCCAGGAGACTTTCTCAATATGTATAAAGACCTGAAGAGAGGAGGGACAGAGAATGGAGGCAGGCTTCCATTAGTGGTGTCCAGCGACAGGAGCAGAGGCACACTTCCCGACATGTGGACATCAGCATCACTCTTTCACTGGGGGGGCCACTGACTGACTGACAGGTTGCCTACGGAGGTTGTGAGTCTCCTTCCTCAGAGAGATTCACAAGTTGTCTGGCCATGGTCCTGGGCAACCAGTGTTGTGTTTCCATGCTTCAACAGGCAGGAGTTTAATATGACTGCCAGAGATCCCTTCTAACCTCAGCCATGGTGTGAATCCATGGAAGGCCTGGCTGAGGATGCCTTACACATCTGTACAAGAAATCCACTGAATGAGAAACCAGAAGACAAAACCCTTGTCTACTGAACAAGAAACCAGAAGACAAAACATGACCTTTGATGGTGCTTGTATGTGACTTTTGATAATCATGCGTCTAAACAAAAGTGTTGGAATAAGAACTTAGTAGTGGTTATGCTAGCTTTCTGTCTTTTAGAGGAGTATGCATCAATGGAGTGGATGTGAAAACTTAAACCTTCATATAGATATTTATATATATAAACAGTAAATGAAAGAAATATTTTCATAGAAGTCAGGCAGTAGATTATATGCAATTAAAGCCAAACTCAACAACTTTTGTAATTTTTCAGATCAAGACATTTTCTTTGAAAATTCTTTGTTTTTTCAGAAAAAAACCAAAACCCTATGAATTTTTAAAGTTTCCCATTGTTCCCTGTTGAAGGATATATAAGCTTCCAAGATGGCAAGAGGGTATTTTACTCCAGAATTCATGTCAGTTGTAGAGTAGATTTGATCAATTTCTCTCCTGTTTCTCAGGTCTGTTCATAGCTTTCAAAGGGAAACTTTTTTCATTGCTGCTCCTGTTTATTTTATTTTTGCCCTTCCAGCCACTCTTTTTCACATACTACCTTACAATAGGTATTGCCTCCATTTTATTAGACTGTATACACAATGTTCAACTGCCCTAGCTTTCAGTAGAAGTTTATTTTTATTTGAAGTCTAGACACATGTCAAGGTGGATGAAGGCCCAGATCTCAGTTTCTGAGGAAATAATATGAGACATGGTGATTATTCACTTGCAGATGGAATGAAGCTGAATGCTATTCAAGTTTTAGAAAACATACTTCCTTATACAAATAAATATTGCCTTGAAATTTATAAATCTGAATTTTGTTAAATAATTACAACAGGGAATCAGAAATCAGAGTGACTGAACTGTTATTATACTCTAATAATATAATATTCTTGTAATAATATGTGATATTCTTGTATGGGGCTCAGCAATTTCATCAAGTTGCCATTGCTTTAAGAGGTGCTAAATGAACACTTAGCCTCTGGTGAATCCAAAGAAAAGTGCATTAGCATAACCTTTTTTCATTAAAGTTTAACCTAATGTGTTTTACCTGGTGTTTGGCACAGATGAAGAGTGAATAAGCAGCCACCACGCTCAGCTGCTGCTCAGTAGTAACTCATTAACCTGTATGGCTCAAAAGAGTAACTGTTGCTGTTAGAATATATCAACTCCAGCCGCTCTGAGTTCCAGCCAGTCTCATGAAGTGACTGGCTTGGGAAAATTTAGACTCTTTTTGAAGTCATGCTGGACAACAGTGGGGCACAGACTTTAGGAACTCAGACAAGCTTAAATCAACCATCCTAAATTAACTATATCTTCTTTACAGATATATATATATATATATAATCTGAACTGTCAAAAAATATTTCATTTAAAAAAAATCCATTATTCTTTATGTTGACAGTCTGGATTTTAAGTTTTTAATATTCAGGTTGTTAATTAAAAAAAAAAATTAGCTTCTTCTATGCTGATCTCAGATTGAGACTATTTATGAGGGATAAAATTTTCTAAGAACTGGTAACTTTTACATTACAATACTAGGATTCTCAGTGGTATGTGGCTATTCAAAACCATCAGATTTTCACTGAAGCCGATGCAAAACTTTCATAGATTTTGGGAAGCTGAGAAACTGGTACAGTGTGGGCTAAAAATAACTAGGCTAAGAAAATTTCTTTAGAAACTGGACTTTCAGAATCAAAGCAAGCATATGTTCTCATCTTTTCATCCTTCACACTGATGATGCAAGTGGTGTGCATTAAACTGATAGAGTATGTTGAAAAAATTGTCCTGCTGTATACAATATTCTGGTATATAGAGAAAGTTGTAGCAGCAGAGGTTATGCTTTTTGTGTTTATGTGAAATGCATAAAGCTCCTGGTTTTTTTTATAATTGGTCCCCCAGTATTTGAAGGACATGACCCAGTTTATTTAAATACTATAGATGATCATTTAGAATATGTCACAAAAAAATTAACATAGAACCAATTTGGACCTGTACGCAAAATCAATTAAAAAGATAATCATGGCTTCTCTCAGTCTAATCTGATGTGATGGCAGGCAAAGTGAGGAAACTAGTAGCTGGAAATTTAGGTTTTAGCTACCTTTTTAAAGTTTTCCTCTTTTGTGTCTGTCTGAGTAGGTTTGTTGCTTGAACAGTTCTAGTCAAATAATAAGGCTGTTTCTAACTTCGCATTTTTCTGCCTTTCTAATTATACTTATTTTCATTCTGCTAATCTTGTATTTTCTAGGCAACCTGAATCGTCAGTTTTGCTTTTATTAGGGGACTGCTACAAACAGAGGTTAAAACATTACAATAATTATGTAGCCAGCAACACAACTAAAACTTGCTTAGATCATCTGATGTTGGAAAAGCCCTCAATTCATATTCACCCATTCTGTTGGCATGCAGGCAGGAGTGTTGATTTATTTGGGTGGGCTACTGAGTGTCAGATGACCATTAAGACTACCTATAAAATTAATTCCTTTATAGGTCAGGGAGCAACCCTTAGTCTTGTAGAAATTAATTTTTAGGTTTCCATTGTGGCATTAATGAAGAAAAGCTGCAAGAGAAAACAGACCATTTTCAGGAATGTGTTTCAGAACATTAACACCTTAATTTACATAAAATTAGCTACATACTGCTGTAGTAATTTAATTTATCTGACCAGGACTTTGCAACTGTGAAAAATAGATTCAGAAAGGCAAATCAGGACTTTTACATATTTTTTCCAAGTAGATGATTTCATGACAACATGAAATCAGAATGATTTAATCACAAGACATCAAAAAATTGCATTGTGTTGCCAAATTTTAAAACTGAGATTTTGAATAAAAGATTTAAAAATGGAAATAAATAAAAGAAAAAATCCACATACACTGTACTTTAAGTAATTGGTTTTTTCTCATGTGTACTGAATAGGTGATAAAATAAAAAGTTGACTGTAAGATTTTGACATATGGCACTGAAAGCCAGGCATGTAGGCAAGAGGCAAAAGCTTTTTTTTTGAACAAAGAAAAGACATATATGAAAGAAATGACATAACTTTGGAGAAAAACAGAGCTTTTTTGATTTTTTTACCTTCCTAAAGAAAAAGAAGAAAGACACATTATTTTTCTTCAGCTGAAAATATGATACAAAGGAAGCTTCTGCATCCTGCGTGTTCAAGTCCTCGATGTTCAGAATTCACTCATCCTCTTTCATCAGTAAAAATTAGAATCCACCCTTCTTTATCCTTTTGAAAACTGTCTTCAATTCATTTTCCACCGGGATTAATTTGGAGTTGTACTATACCAGTGTAGTTAAAACTATCTGATGAGGATTCATTTAGATCAGTAAAATGATGTTTTACATTATTTAGCTATTCACATACATTAGCGAGTGAAGAATAAAGTATGCTGAATACTCAAAAAAAAACTAGATGCAAAAGTTTATGGTTTGATTGTATTACAATTTCATTAACTTCTCTTAATTTTCTATCAATAATTTCTTCAGCACAAAACATAATTCTGAAACTGTCTGGCCTAATAAAATTTAAAGCTGATTCCCCATGTCTAAGTGACCTGAAGATTCTTCCTGGGACTCATCAGGTCCCTGGAAAGGACCCTACATTTTGGACCCTACGTTGGAAAACAATGTAAATATTTTTTTTTTTTCTTTTGAGAAAAGAAGATTCTTGTCTCTGAGCAATTCAGTTATTCAGCCTGATCCTTTAGATAGGAAATTATAGATTATCCCTATTTTGCATCTTTGATTAATCCTCCAGCAATGCCTGGACAGTTCCTGCCATCTGTTGATGTACATTTCTTTACTGTCAGTGTTTAGAAAAGCACTCTGATCTGTCTCAAATCTCTCCTAACCTAACTAGAAATCCACGGTCCTTTGCGACTTGAGGTTGCCAGTGTATGGACAGGGCCAATAGTCACATGCAGCCAGAGACCACATTCTCTTTTGCTCTTTGCATTGGTGAAGCTTAGTTTTGGAGTGAGAGTTGAGGTATGGAGGCTTAAATTTTATATACTTTTGTCCCAAATTTAAAAAGGATCATTTTGTCCCTGTTATCTTGCTCTCAGATGATGTATTCCTACTTCTTCAAATCACTAAAGAAAAGGCAATTCTAGGTACCCAGCCATTTAAAAAACCTCTGCTGGTGGAAGTGGGAAAGTTTTAAATGGTAGGAATTGACACAGAGATATAATTATGTGTTCATTAGAACTTCATATGTATGACTCATCAGTCAAAAATCCCTACACCCAGAGCTAGTGAAACTGCAGTGCTGGAATTTGCAGGTAAAGAACCAGCAAAATGAAAGTTGAATTTTGCTAGTCACAACATGTTACAAATACCAATCAGTGACTGAACCATATATGCCAAAAGACCTAAATTTAGGGCATATTGGAAGGCAGAAGGGATGGTTTCTTTGGTGACCTACTACTGTGTAACTCCTTAGCTATATCATTTCACAGCAAACCCATTAATTTCCATTAAACTTGACCAGCTAAATTAAGAAGCATAAATTTCTATGTTATATATCGGTCTCATCTAGATTCTATACTATAAAATTTCCTTGATTGTGAATCTTATATGTGTTTATTCTTCCTCAGAATGAGCACAGCCATTTGGAACATTCTTATTCTGCCCATGTATTCCCCATAAGCAAGTAAGACTTGCATATTTCAGAGCTATGCTACCAAAATTATGGTAGCACTGAGCACAGATAGCTTGAAATATGTTAATAAGTAAAGTGCTATTCAAGTGATTTTTAGCTAACATTCATTAAGTTATAAATAATGGCACACATCATACTGATGAACCTTTAATGGTTTTCAACAGAGATTTGACCTTCTTACATCAGTTGTGGCTCTATTGTGGCTTTAATACATCGAATATGTATGCAATAACAGAGCCTTTGATTTACAGCATGAAAACTGCTACACTTTTAGTCCCTTTGGAGATGTTTTTAATACACATTGGATACAATGCCACCAGCTTTCTAAATGGAATGAACTACCTCACACAGAGGCACACTCACTGCACACACATAAGAAGGCACAGAATAATTGCAGAGTAGCTATTGTTAGTGGCATAATTTTGCTTCATCTGCAGGTGCCTTGGAGATGCCCAGGAGGTACACTGGATAAACCTAGAGCAATAAATCTATATGGTATGGCAAACAAAAATAAATAACCTTTCCACTATGGTGAAATCAAGTCATACTCAGGTGTCTGCTACCTGAACTTTTCTTAATATGAAATATCTTCTAATATTGTACGAAGTCATTATTGTATGGATCTTACGCAATTCTAACACAGTTTTATTATCTAGCCTTCATTTCCCTGTGATAATTAAATGACATAACTACGAGCCATTTGCAAGAAGCAAACTGACTCACTGTTCCTTCTCTGACACGGTGCCTTGATGTGATTCTCAGAAGCCAGATAGTAAAGTCAGATATTGTCAGTGCTCTGTAAGACGGCAAAATGCTTTCACGCCTGCCTCTGAAATCCACCTTAATGTCACCAGTCAGGCTTGCAGTCCACTGGGCACTATTCTGCAACCAGTTCTGATGGCAGAAGAAAGCCACAGAACTGTGTCTCTGTCCCTGTTGCACCAGTGTGGGCTGCCTTGGCTGGATTCATTTGAGGGTATTCGTTGTCTTGAAATGAGGTACAAAGAAGCTCATCCCATTTGAAGCTGGGAAGTGTAATGCAATCTCTGTTAAATAGCAATGTTAAATGGCAATATTAAATAGGGATGAGTCTGTTCCTCACTGGAAAGTATATATCATTAGTTCAGTTCACTGGAGGTCTGAAAAATTTTGTTTGTAGGGTTATTCGTCAGCATGAACCAAAGCAACCTCTATTCCTAATTAAGAAGCCACCTTAATGAAAAAACATGAAGCTCTGCTCAGGTATTTTTAACAAAATCTGTTATAAAATCAGGACAGCAGCAGTTCAGATACTGTGTGGCAGTAGCTCAGGTTTAAAAGTGCTACATACACAAAGTGTTAACTAAGCCCTGATGAATGTTGGTAGATTCAGCTTTTCAACATAAGAAAATGATTGAGGTATTTTGGGTTTCATCAAATACTCAGAGAGAGCTTTTTTAATTAATATATATGTAAGAATAACATATGCAGTGAACTGAATCATACAAGACTATATGGAAGTCCTTTTGGAAGAATACCAGATAAAAGAGTATACTTGATTAAAAGCAATAAGTGTCTGTTGTGGAAAAATATGAAAAAATGCAATAGAAATTTGAATGAATAAAAATCTTAGTTTTGATGCTTTGCTTTATTTTTTTTTTTTTTTGGTTTACCAGATTAAAACTTGTTTCATAAAACAGCAGACACTCTAAATTAATATCTGTTAAAAAAATAGATCTCTGAAAGTACTATTTTATAATTTTTGTGCAATAAGGATATCCATTTAATAGGTTTTCACACCAGCTTTGATCACATTTGGAATTATTCTGCTTTTTGTTACATTTTCTCAGTTATTTTTTAAACTTTTTTGTGCTTTCTTTGAAATATATGAACCTTTTAATGTATGGATAATTTATTCTGCACCTAAATTTAAATGCCTGGTGGGCGTAATTTTCCTATTTTAGTTTACTTCTATAGCTGCCTTCACTTTGTCTGAAATATATTATTCATTGTCTCCAAATTATAACAGGACTGACGTGTATGAGTATAACTCCTTAAATTCATTTCAATATTTTAACTATTTGCATAAAAATTGAGGGGGCTAGAAAGCTTCCCCAGCAATCTCTTTGTCTCAGATAAATTGTCAGAGGCTTCTAATGTTAACTCTATTTGCAGGAAAGTGCAACATATTTTCATATGACCTTAAGAATATGAACATGAAGAAGTTTGTGCCAATACAGTGACTTTGTTGGTAATTTGAAAATATTCTCACAAAATATAAGTTATTAAGAACGTATAAAAATGCAGATTTTAGGTAGGCCAAACTCTTCATTGACATAACTATATGGTCTTGCCAAAGTGAAAAGTGATGGATTTATTTTCCAGACTAAAACCCATTTTAAGTGGTTCTTACAGTGTATTCCATTGGATCAAAGTTTATCTCACCATAAAAGTGAGATTAAAAGTAAGTTTTCTGCATTTAGAAGGTGAAATGCAAACATTGCACTGGGCTACCTCTGAGGCTCTCTTGTGCAGCGTGTATGATGGAAGAGGCAGAAATTCAGCAGAAGTAGGGTTAATGGAGATGTAAAGTGGAACTTATTTTGTGCTGTGCTGAGGTGGAATGGGGTGATGAATAATGACTCAGTAGAACTTTTTTTTACAGCACAGATCTTTTTCTGAGAGGCATAACAGGACTTTGTCAGTGATTTCTGCAAAAACCTTTTCCTTTAAGTGAATATCCCAAAGTGCTACAAAAGGGTGGTTTTAAAACACAAAGATAAAACAACAAATCCCCCAGCTACAAAGCTACATTTTACTTGAACACAAACCTGAAGAACAAACATAAAGAAAACTCATAAGTCGACAGAGTCTGTAAAGAAATCTCCCACAGCATCAGGGACTGAGCTGCTTCTTTAGGACAGTCCTGGGAATGCTTTTTGGTCACTCTGCCTCTTCAAGTAGAGGTTTTCTTTCAGTCCTCCCTGAGCAACATGTCTCATGCGGCTGACACAGTGTCCTGGGCCATGGACAGAGTGGTGGGAGCCTTGGGGAGCCCTGACAGAGACAGTCAAGATTGTGAGTGCTCCAAGGGCATGAGCAAGAGCAAGTTTCCTTTTGTTGCCTCAGGCACCTTTGAAGAGGAACATAACGAAGATATAAAATTGCTGCCAGCTGGAGGAATGGGGAAAAGCTACAGACCTTGCTTGTTAGGACCTGCCAGAGTGTTAAGAGACTTGTGGATTTTGTTGCAAAATCTCATGCAAGGCTCCAGAAAATAAAATTTATTATTATGTATAGTCTAAAGTGTGATTACTGTTTACACTAAAAATTAGATGTAATAGCTTTGTCAAGACCCTCCTATTTATACAGCAGTTCAGAAGACAAAATACTTGACAAAGTAAGTAGCATTGAAGTACTAGATTTCTCAAATAAAGTTCATAATTTAGGACAAAACTAGGCCTAGAAACAAGGTTCCAGAATATTCTATAATCTTTTCAAGTGAAAGAGAGCCAAGGAAATAAATGGAGGATTTGTAGAAGCAGGAGGTGACAGCAACAGAGGCCATGTGTTTGAGAAGTCCTGATGGCATTCTCAGGGAGACTTACTGCAGTGTCTGCTTAGATCCTGCAAAAAAACCCCAATAATTTTGTGAGCTACCCTATGTGAGGATGCCTTTATAGGTCTAATCCTGTCTTTGGCACTGTGGGGAGCTGACACTGGGTCATCCAAGTCCTAGATTAGACCTTTAAATGCAGACAATTTTTTTATATCTTGCTGTGAGGAACAAGAGTTGTTGAAAACTGCAGTTCTGTACCATGTAAACAAACCGAAATTACATGTCTAATAGCTAAATATGGGTGTCTTAGTGAATTTATAAACCTAAAATAGAGAAAAATGTCTCTGTTTTGAGACATGACATAGCAGAGTGGAGTCATGGTAGGCGACTATTTTTCCTAGACACTGAAATAATCAAAATGACAGTAATCATGAAAGGAGTGATAGTTATCCTAAAACAATGTTAAAATGAGTAATAGGGTGAGACATGATTCTATTTGTAGTCCCTTTGGAAAACAGCGGGAATTTGGACTAGTTTCAATGGGGAAAATTACTATTGGTGTTTTTCAAAGCTTGTCCAGTCTGTGTATTCCTTTAGGCAAAATATTTGTTAGTGACTTTATTACTTCCCTACTTTCTAAGCTTTCTGGGTACTAACTGAAAACCAAGGAATTTTCCAGGAGTGACTTCTGTTATAAATTTTTAAATTTCTTGAAAGCAATTGTTTGGCAGGGCAGCTGTTTAAAAAAGGAAACCATAGTCTATGTAGGCATCTCTTTTGCCATTCCTCTGACCTCCACACTGCACTCTACACCTCCCATCTCTCTTTGGAAGAGTTCTGAGATGGCAAGGGCAAGGAAACAGGCTTCTAACCAGCAGTCCTTTTTGCAGAGAAAATTGTTTCCATTACCTGAACATGAGAGTACAAAGAAACACATGGAGCTTCAACACTGAGAAGCTGAGACATCACAAAAACCTGTCTCAAAAGAAGTGGTACTAGTCAGCCTGACAGAGTAACTTTTGACCGGAGTTTCATGAGTATTAACACTATTGCAATATACTGCACTATTTGCCTCCAGGATAAAGAAATTATTGCTAACTACATGCAGAGCTTTTCTAAATGTAAAGCTATATCTATTCTCTTTTGAAGCATAGGAAGTTTTAATAGCACAAAAAAGTAAGAATATACTGAGCTGAAATTTAATTTATAATTTGTAAGTTTGGGCAACTGCATTTAAGCTTCACCACCAAATACAGGACTGTAATTATTAACCCATTTTTCATTGTGGGGAAATATTTCAAAACCGGCTTAAGCTTCCCTTGCCATGCAAAGGATTAAAACAATTTCATTAAAAACAGTTTTTTAATGTCATCCTAACAGGAAACATTATTTTAGGGTTTTTTTTAAACAAAAAATATTATGAAACAGGTTATCAAAATTTCAAGTACAACTATTGAGCGTAGTAGTGGTAGTGTGGTGATGATGTTTTGAAGTCTCCTGCAAAGATTAAAATGTCTCATCCACATTCTAATCCTGATGGTCCCTTTCTATTCCTTCCCAACCCACTCAGAAATTACATTTCAGCACTATAGATGCTTAACCTACATAAAGAACTTCAATATAAATTTCAGATTTTTAGCTTCAGCACATTGTGTCAGATTATTCCTGCAAGACCACTGTTCCCATACTCTTAATTCATAATGGATCTCATGATATCTTACCTGCTTTGCATGAAGCAATTAAAAAAAAAGGACATGTATTAGCAAGTGTTGGAAATTTGGGAATTTTGTATTTTAAAGTCTAGGCTTTTCCCATGTATTTTGCCAATGAATTAAAGCTTGAAACTTAGAATTAAAGGCCTGGATTCCACAAAACAAATATAAAAACTTCCAAGAAGTTAATTTGGTTTTGGCTATTTTGTGTTCTAAAGTCAATTTTGTGATTCGAGCAGCTTGACAAATTTAATATATTGTGTTAAAGTCCTTACTTTGTCCTTTCTGCAGGAACAAAAAAATTGAGCTGAAGGAAATTTTAATTGGTCATTAAGCACTGCCCCCAGACCCAAGACACAGCCAACCACATTTAAACTATCCTGCAAGAAGTCTAACCAAATTCAGCATGGTAATACTATGGCATCAAATGGTGCTTTTTCCTTTGTGACATCAGAAACCAGGATCTATTTGAGAAGCATTTTAACACAGTGCTAGCTAGGAACATGGAGCTAGGACTGGTATAAACAAGTTCCAGACATAAATGCATCAAGGAATAAAATTACTGGTGTTGTTTGGCCCTTGAATGAGAAAAGGTAAGCTTGTGAATGGCAGTAGACCACACAGAACATTTGGAACAGGCAGGGCTGTTGGGGAATGCTGAAGCCTGCCATGGATGACTGGCCTCAGAGCAATGTATAATTCAGATACACATAGATCAAACATTGGGATGAATGTGAAGCAATTTGCCTTCATGGTAAAGAGCACTACTCGCATTTTGTTGAGGAAGTTGAGAGATGTGGCAGCAGCAGCAGCTCCATTTCAAACAAGAAGTGTCTTTCTGAAGCTTAAGAAAGCCTTTGTCACTCTCTAGCAGTAGAAAATTGTTTCTTACAGCAATGGATCTTGCCACTGTAACTTATCCCCAGTTCACAAGCATAAGCATGCCTGCAGATACAGCCTGACACCACATTAAAAGGAGAGTAAGAAAGTGATATTAGCCTTTAATATTTTCCTACAGTTGTGGTCTATCTTCAACCTGCTCCTCCATCTAGCTGTGTGACTTATTATGCAAAACTGGTCTGATCTGAAATAAGACCTTCATTTTGTAGTTTAAGGGACTTGCCTGGTACTGATGGAAGAAAGTGAATATCTGGGATGGTGCTCACGAAACCCTGCCATTTCAGTGGTATTGCATATTTATCTGATAAAACAGCTCTTTATTATTTTTTTAAATAAAAAACTTAAATGTAAACCAGTTGTAATTACCCTACGTCAATTGTTTGTGTCTCCATATGTAGCATATTTTTCTTGATTAAAATATGCAGAAATTAAACTGTATACTTGAGCCTTGTGCTTTGCAGAGTAGAACCCATAGTCTCAAAATTTCAGGAAGGCTGATACACTTTTGCCATTGCACTGAGAATTGGGAGGTCTGGGTTCGCTTTATTTGTATGACATTATGGGAATATCTCACTCAAAAGTATATAATAATACTAATACTAATACTAATAGATATACAAATCTTGTTTGTATTCTAAGCTCTTTGAATCAGTCCTGGGTTCCTTCTTAATTTACATTTCTAAAAATGCCCAGAGGCACCTTATCTGTTTGATTTTTCTGGCAGTTCCATAAGGGAAATAATAATGAAACACTAAAAAAAACCTCTTTTCGAGTAGTTACTAAGAAAAAGAAGTAGGAAAACAATAAGTTGAAACTTAAATAAAACCAATTAAATTATACAGCAGATTCTTTACTTTTTATATGCTTTATATTTTCAAAAGAAAAAAAAAAAGAAAGGAGAAAACTAGGGATAATATTGGAGAAATAGGCACCTTGCAGAAGCTAGAAGCAAAAATGTAAAATGACATTGTTTTGCCATAAGTTTTCTATTTGTTTAACTCTAAGATGATGTACACTAACTGTGCAATTTCAAATTACCCCAAAGGAGATTATTACCAGGAATACAGTAAGACATTTAAATTGCATGCTCTAATTATATTTTATGATGAATTATTGGTTTGCCAAATACAGCAACCTGGTTGTTGACTGCAAAAGAGTGTGCTTTGTGTTATAGTATTGATAGAAAGGTTTGGTGATCTAAAACAGGATTCCAAGTGACAATAGACACGTTGGTGGTTTTGTAGTGAGCATGTCCCCTGCTCTGCAGCAGCTGTCTCTAACTGTGGCTGGTTTGAAATGCCCTGGTAAGTTGTTGCAGCAGTCATATGTTGATCTGATCTACAGAGTCACTGAGTCCAAGTTCTGTTGATTATTTGTCTTACTTAGCAGTAAGTTAAGCAGTGTGAAAAACTGTGCAAATGCCCTTTTGGGTCATTATGTTATTGTGCATTATCTACAATATATTAATATATTTTGAGCTTGTCTACAAGTCTTTTTAAATTTATTTATTTTTAACAAATCTTTTTTGAAAACCTGAGCATTTTATCACAACTGCTTCTTAAATCTAACATATTTATCATAAAGTATTTTATTTCTTGAATTTTATTTGCCATCAAGAGAGACAGACATGAATATAATGTTTAAAAAGATGCCTATTGATGTGAGAAAAATGCAAGCCGTGTGATAGAAGCTCAGTGAGTGGGAGAAATGTAAATGTTCTCTGCATTTTATCTCACATGACAGAATGCATTATGGTCAAAATAGTGTCTTCTCAGAGACACAGGTTTCTAAGATCTGCATAATACACAATTTTATGTAAGCTCTTTATTCTGCATGCAATTGTTTAGTTAAATGCCCTACAGTCTCATTTATAAGACCCTCTTTTATGCCATCACCTTGTATGGGTTCTGTACCTTGGGTACATATAACCGAGTTATAATTACCATGACAATATATAACACCTTTTTGAAACCCTCCTCATGTGATATAGGGGTGTGGTACATACTGATGTCAGAAACAAGCTATTTTCATCAGACAATTAGTTGTCTTTGACACAGGCCCGAATTTCCCACCAATTAGTACAAACTGCAGGGTGCATTTCCAGAATTTTGCAGAGCCAGCAACTTGTGCATTTGGGCAGAATTTAGGATATTTAAATAAGTTCTGATACATATCCTGGTTTCCTTAATTTGTTAAAATCAATACCTGCTTTTTGTCTGCAAATCATTTATTAGCATGATGAATATAAAGATCTTATGAGATTTATTCTTCTTGTCGACAAACAGTTTTAATTTCACTTTCAGTCTTTCATACCTGATGAGTGCTATTAACAGCCATTGAATAAGAGCTCAAAGTTACAATATCCTCTGTAGCAGTTAAGCTATTAAACCTGAAGACATGATGCTAGCAATTGAAAAGGACAATTTTTTAGCACAGCATTTTAATCAGAAATGCAAATATAAAACTAGTATATTGGTCAGATTTTAATGAATTTCCATATATTATGAGTAGCTATAAAGAAGCTGGGCTCAGGTGTCCTCATCTACTCTGTTGTGAAATCATCTTAGAAACGCCTTTAGATGTTATGGATCTTAGTTGCACAGCCACAATGAGTCAGAATAATTGAATGTTGCTGTGGTCAAATTTGCCACAGTGGCCGGCAGTGCTGAAGGGCTAGTGCCTGATCAAAAGCCATCAAAACTCAGTAGAAATTCCTGTTTGTAAAAACAGGCTTTCAGTGTGTCCCTGGAAAAAAAAGGGAGGGGGGTGGAGGGCAACACAGAACATCCTACAGACTTCTTGCCAGGGGTACCGTGGTCCACATTCAGAAGAGTTGTTGG